>NC_034410.1:5073376-5075576 GCF_002078875.1 Numida meleagris | reverse complement strand
AACAACTGCAAGCGCGACCACGCTTGAAACCCCCATACCCCTCCGTTCCCCCTCCTCTTATTTTATTATTATTTATGACTGCTATATATTCTCCGTGGGCAGTGGCTATTTTGTGTGTGTCCCCCCCCCTCCTTGATCCCCATTCAGACCCCCCCCCGTTAACCTGGGTGCTGGGCAGTAACTTGTTACGTTCTCTCCAGCCCCACGGGGGGTCACATACATGGGGATGGAGGACGCGTGTATAAGTAGAGGGCACGTATAAGGGGGATACATATATTACGGGGGGGTGGGGGGGCACCTTTGAGGCCGAGCGGGTGCATCGTGTGGGTGAGAGGCAGCGATGCTGCGGCCGTGCCCATCGCGGAGCGGGGAGTTCCACTCCATCCTAAAGCAAAGAGGGATTTGGGGGCAGGGAGGGAAGCGGGGGGGGAAGGTTCCTCGCGCCCCCTCCCCTTCACCCACCCCACGCCCCTCGGTTCGGTGCTGCCCGCGGGGGGAGCGGTGCCGGCCCCGGGGCGCTCCCGCAGCCGCTTCCTTTGTTCCGAGTGCCCATTAAATATGCGCTGCCACCGCCTGACTGTGGCACGGCGAGCGGTGCCACGCCGCTTAATTGTCATTATCAGCGCCGTTAATGTCTTTTTTTTTCTTGAGGCACGCCGAAACCTGGGAGGAGGGTGGGAAAGGCGAAAGGAGGGGGTTAAAAAAAAAAATGAAAGATCACGTTAATTTATTAGCGGGGAGCGAAGGCAGCTCGGGGCTGTATCGCATCACCGGGACACTTGTGCGCAGCTTTGTTTCCATGTGCAGGGAATGGGGGTGAGGGTATTTACATAGCAGGTATTGGGAAGGTGCTCTCCCGGCTGCAGAATTCTATTATGTGCAGCGAAGAGATGGATGGACGATGTGTTTTCTCTCTGTGGGTCTCGGAATCCTTTTATCTGGTGTGGTTCGATACAAGGGATGGCTTCCGGGTTGGTTTGTTGTTGTTTGGGGTGGGTTGGGTTGGTCGGTTGGTTTGGGGTTGGATTTTAGCACGCTCCTATGGCTGCGCGGAGATCGGAGTTGGAGGAGAAAAGTGGTTGATGGCAGAAAGAAAAAATAAATGAACCCCGAAAGCTTCTTAAATGGATCATGTTTGAAAAAGGATAATCCCATGGGGCATCCCTACGCTGACCGCCTCCCCCCTTCGCCGAAAATGTGATCAAGAAACCCCCGAAAATGATCCCAATTCAGTTTGTTTGGAAGGGTCCCCTCGGATCGCTCAATCAGTGCACGAGCCATTCCGTAAACCCCTCCCTCCCTTTTAAAGCCCTTTCTGCATTTCTTGTGCTATCGACGAGCATTGATCGACGCGATCCTCGTTGTCCGGTTTTCCCTATAGCTGCTGGGTCCTAAAAAGAAGGAAGGAACCAACTCGCCATGGCCCCGAGTTGGAGCGCGTTGCTGGGTTTCACGCGCCGGGGCTTTGTGTGTATGCCTGTGCATACAAGGTTGTGCAAAAGTGGTGGGCTTTTCGAAATTCACTTTGACCTCCATTGTTGGTGCTACCTCGGCTGCCTGCGACAAAGCCAGCACAGCCCGCTCTTCTTCTTCTTTTTTTTTTTGTATCTAAAAAATAAGTAAAAAAAAAATCTGTTATGCTTAATTTTTTTTTTTTGGAATACTGAGGATTCATTGAGGAAAACATTATGTTCATTTTTAGCCCTTTGTTTGCAAATTTTCTGCAGCCCAAATGTTCAGAAATCATGTTTGAATCTCGGAGCTGTGGAAAATACAGAAGGTGTAAAAGGATTTGTCTTGCAGAATGCATTGCTAACGCGCTTTTCCGAGCCATTACATTACTTTTATTTTGGTGCAAGTTTAAGTAATGCCATGCAGCAGTGAACTGTGCTGCAAATGGATCTGCCCTGCTCTTTCACTGTCTTGTACTTATCCTCTTGTGCTTGAGAAAGGGAATAAAACTGGCTTCATTAGCTTGCTAATTAAACACAATGAAGTGCGTGGCCCAAGGTTAATGGCGATGGCCTTTAAAAGCACAAAACTCTTGAACAGGTGTTGGGGATCTATATTTTTTTTTTAATCTGTCATCAAATCCGGATAATTATACCACAGAGATAACCATTGTCACAGCTCCGTGGAGAAGAAAATGCCGCGTTAAAGATGCGAGCAGGCGTTATTTTCAGGGGCATTATTTACGCGC
>NC_034410.1:5068434-5072605 GCF_002078875.1 Numida meleagris | reverse complement strand
TTTGTGATTCTGTGAAGATGGCCATGTGTGCTCTGTCCATGTGGTGTTGCTCATAGGAAGCCTGGACGTGAGGAAAATGATATATATAAATAAATAAAAGGAAGAAGTCAAAGTTACTGTGCTTTTGGGTGCTGGAATGGCAAGTGTTTTGGCTGTTACGTTTCAGGGCCTAGTTGTAGAAATATGTGTAAAATATCCTGTTGTTAATGGCAGTCCACACCTGGAGCCACACTAGGGTAGAATTATGGCTAGATGGGGCTCCAGCAGCACTGCATCTCTCAGACCTGCCAGAATCCAACACCTCCCTACCCAGCGCAACCAGGAGCATTATTTTCAGCTCAGCATAATAACTGCACAGTAGAAGTTGCAGAAGTTGACAAACTGAAGGATCTGGAGCACAAGTGTGATGGGGAGCGACTGAGGGAGCTGGGGTTGTTCAGTCTGGAGAAGAGGAGGCTCAGGGGAGATCTCATTGCACTCTCTAACTCTTTGAAACGAGGTTGTGGTGAGGTGGGGGTCAGCCTCTGCTCGCAGGTAACAGCAATAGGACAAGAGGTGATGGCCTCAAGTTGTGCCAGGGGAGGTTCAGGTCAGATATTAGGAAAAGCTGCTTCTCAGAAAGAGTGGTAGTGCACTGGCACAGGCTGCCCAGGAAGGTGGTGGAGTCACCGTCCCTGGAGGTGTTTGAGAACTGTGGAGATGTGGCACTGAGGGACGTGCCTTGGTGGATGATACTGGTGTTGGATGGACTTGGTGATCTTAGAGGTCTTTTCCAACCTTAACGATTCTGTGAATTTATGATGTAGGGCAGTTTGCAGGAAATACTTCTACAGGGAATAACACCCTGCTGGGAGGGAGCCCATCCCCCTGGGCTGGTGTAACGTGCTGTGATTTGGGAGGGGTGGAGGCCAGGAGGTGACAACCCACTGAGTTTAGGTGTAACCAAGAGCGAAACAAAGGCCCGTGTGGGGCTTTGGCTTCAGTCTCTGAAGAGCAGTTTGCATGTTGTACCAGCCTTACAGCCTCAGATACGGTTTGGGTGGGCTTTCCTTCGCTTTTGGGGTGAGGAGTGATGTTGGGAGGAAGGCAGCACATTCTAAAGGTGCCTGCAGGCAGCATTCCCACAGCACCCGCTGTCCCAAAGCGCGCTGGGAAGTTGGGAATTGGGAACCACAGTGCAAAATCTCTGCTTTAAAGAGGTGTTGCCTTTCCCTTTCATCCCTCCTTGGCCTTTGATTTTAAAGCTAGCAGGGGGGTGTGATTTCCTTGCCTGGCCAATCGCGCTGCCTGGACCTGAATTATTCAGCGCAGCACTTGGCATTCTGCGCCCTGCTCCCACTTAAGCTCTTTTTCTCCCGTTCCTTCATGTGGAGATTTTCACATCAGTGCAATTGGATGTGTTTAAGAGAGGTGTTGGTGGCCACAACCTGCACCAGTGCAAGCTCTTCCTTCCTCTGCCTTTCCCCTCTGTTAACTGTTGAGGATCAACTGATGTCTAATATCTTCTCTTCATTATTCCTTCACTCTGCAATAATTCTGGTTCATGTTAGTCATTAATTTATTTAAGGTATATTAAACAAAAAACAAAAAATCACTATCACTTTCTTCCCCTCTTTCCTAAATCTTCCCTGTAAGTCTTCTTGGAGCCGCAGAAGTCAAAGGGGCAGAGAAGTAAATTAAAGATGAAGCCATGTCCGCGTTCTCCAGACTCAGCACATTTTATGCTTGGATTTGAATATAAGTGTTGGTCTTTTTTTTTTTTTACCAATTTCATGTTCTTTTCTCTCTGTCATCATCCTCCTTCAGTGCAGCACGGTTTCAATTCAAACTAAAAGTTAAGAGCACCAATTGTCAGTGTACACTGTAAAAATAATAATATACTTCCCTCCAGCACACAAGTGCCTCTTATTTTGCCAGTATTCGAGTCTTGCTGCTCTGATTATGTTACTGCATGTGGCATCCGTCCATCGTGGTACTTAAGGAAAAATATATGTTCCTGATGCCTAGGTGCTCTGGAGAAATACAGCTCCTCTTTTAGGATGCTTTTAAGAGATGCTCGTGTGGAGAGTGGGTCCTCGCCCCCAAAACACCGAGTGGGGGGAGGCATGAGCACAGGGAGAAGTTGCTGGGCAGTCTGATCTGGTGGGAGGCAACCCTGCCTGTGGCAGAGGGTTGGAACTGGCTGATCTTCAAGGTCCCCTCCAACCCGAGCCATGCTATGGTTCCATGAAAGGGTGAGCCTGTGAGTGCCGGGTGAGCCTGAGGAAGGGTGAGCTGCCTGCTCTCGTGAATAATTCCCAGCCCACTGATGTTTCGGGCAGGTCGGGTTTCTCCTGGGAGGGAGGAGGGGAAGGCTCTGCGAGTGGGAGGTTTCTTGGATGGGGCTGCAGGAACTTGACCCAAAGCTTTGATTTTGGCTCACCGATGGGTTTAGGGAGCAGAGTCATAGAATCATAGAACGGCTTAGGTTGGAAGGGACCTCAAAGCCCATCCAGTTCCAACCCTCTGCTATGGGTTGGCTGCTCCCCATCGGATCAGACTGCCCAGGGCCCCATCCAGCCTGGCCCTGAGCACTTCCAGGGATGGGGCACCCACCTCCAGGAATGAGGCAGAGAAGACTCAGCTGTTGGTGCAAGAGCTGCTAGAAATTAAATCTGTGGATGTTTGCATCCTGTTGCTGTATCACAGTTTATGACACATCCAAAATTTACCAAATACACATGTATTTGTTGTTTTGATACCCAGCGAGGCAGGGACCTTGTTCCACCACATTCATATATGTGGTCCTCTTTATTTAAAAATAACAAAGTGCATTCATGAAAAGATGCAGTACTTTGCAGTCTGAGCTATGTTCATCTCCCATCTAAATGGATGCTTGTGCAATCAAGGCTTATATTTCGAACTCTGCTCCTCACGTCTGATTCCTTCCCTTGTGTTATAATGAAAGAAGAAGGGTCTCACAGCAGCAGAGGCAGTGAATGAATCCTCCTCCAGTAAAGCTGCAAGCAGAACGTATTGCCATTGTCTTGTAGAGAAAGTAACAACATTGGGAGAGAAGAGTGTGTCTGCAGCACTTCTCAGAGCAATCTGACATCCCAGGGCTGTGCTGTTATCCACCACCACAGCAGCAACATTTCTCATTGTAGCAAACACACATACTTGCCACTGCACAGTAGCACCCTAGGAACTGTGACTTGACTTTTTTTTTTTTTTTTATTACTTTGTTTTCTTCTTTTTATTTATTTTTCCTTTCTCTTCCATCGTCCCCTCCCCGGCACACCCCGTGCCCCCAGGGACCAGTGCGGTGCCATGGGTGGATGGGTGGCAGCTGGTGGGAGCGCTGGGGTTTGCGGGGCCGGTTCCCCTGCAGAAGTGTTGCGGGTGTAGAAGGAATCAATGTCCTTGTTTTAACTGATTGTGATCTGAGGGGATGGCAGGGAGGTTTGAGGCTGGGCACCCAGTGGAAAGGTGGATGTGGCGCTCAGGGGCAAGGGGCAGTGGGCACGATGGTGATGAGCAGATGGTTGTCTACATGATCTTAGTCGTCTTTTCTAACCTTTGTGATTCTGTGAAGATGGCCATGTGTGCTCTGTCCATGTGGTGTTGCTCATAGGAAGCCTGGACGTGAGGAAAATGATATATATAAATAAATAAAAGGAAGAAGTCAAAGTTACTGTGCTTTTGGGTGCTGGAATGGCAAGTGTTTTGGCTGTTACGTTTCAGGGCCTAGTTGTAGAAATATGTGTAAAATATCCTGTTGTTAATGGCAGTCCACACCTGGAGCCACACTAGGGTAGAATTATGGCTAGATGGGGCTCCAGCAGCACTGCATCTCTCAGACCTGCCAGAATCCAACACCTCCCTACCCAGCGCAACCAGGAGCATTATTTTCAGCTCAGCATAATAACTGCACAGTAGAAGTTGCAGAAGTTGACAAACTGAAGGATCTGGAGCACAAGTGTGATGGGGAGCGACTGAGGGAGCTGGGGTTGTTCAGTCTGGAGAAGAGGAGGCTCAGGGGAGATCTCATTGCACTCTCTAACTCTTTGAAACGAGGTTGTGGTGAGGTGGGGGTCAGCCTCTGCTCGCAGGTAACAGCAATAGGACAAGAGGTGATGGCCTCAAGTTGTGCCAGGGGAGGTTCAGGTCAGATATTAGGAAAAGCTGCTTC
>NC_034410.1:4883858-5063659 GCF_002078875.1 Numida meleagris | reverse complement strand
TTTTTTTTTTTTTTTTTTTAATTTAAAGCTTTTCCCATCGTATAACCTGCTTTTGAGCTTTTGTATGTGGAGCCTGTAGTGCTAATGCAGTGCTTACTCCTAATTTATTGCTCCAAGGTGTGAGATTCTAAGCCTCTTGAGTGGATGAGAGGGATAAAGTTAGCTCCAGTTGTGCCTGATTTATCAAATGGTCAATCTGGGCCGCTCACCCTTCCTCCCTCTAGCATTATCTATTTAAAATGCGTTGTATAATGTGTGAAACTTTTCAATTTGGCTTTTGGGAATAGCTTGCATGTAGCTCATTTACCTCTCTATACAAGTTTGAATTCCTGGGAACGTGAGCATGGGTCAGAAGCGAAGAGACGTTCAATCAAGCTCCATCTCCTTTTTAAAAAGCGTTGCATAAAATGAGGGCATTTCAGGCTTTTTGAGCCCTGTTAGTGCTCCGCTGGTGTTTTGCAATTTGCTGGTCACTCCTATGGGCTCGTGCTCTCTGCAGTTCTGCTGAGCCCTGCAAACTGTGCTGCTCTCCAGCGGCTCTATTTGCCATGGATACTTCTTTTTTTTTTTTTTTTTTTTTTTTTGAACTTGGGGCATTCAAGCTTTGCAAAATTGATGTTGAGGCAGAAAGCCGAGCATCCCTCCTGTGAAGTTGTAAGGAGACTGGTACCAGTGCTGGGAGAGCTGACAAGGTGAGCTTAAGGCTGTAGCAACAGGCATCAGTGCTGAGATGGAGGCTTTAAGGAATGCCATGCTGTGGAATTTCTGTGTGTGTACAGCTTAGCAAAGAGGAGGAGAGCAGAAGGTGCAACTGACAGCTGGGGAGGGAGCTCTGTGGGATGTGGTGGTAGTGGAGCATCTCTGGCTGGACTGCTGCATGCCCCTTTGGGTGGGGATGGATCTCGGGGTGTTGGTTGATGTTCAGTTGAACATGAGCCAGCAGTGTGCCCAGGTGGCCAAGAAGGCCAGTGGCGTCCTGGCTTGTATCAGAGAGAGTGCAGCCAGCAGGAGCAGGGGGTGATAGTCCCTCTGTACTGGCACTGGTGAGGCTGCATCTTGAGTACTGTGTTCAGTGTTGGGCCCCTCACTACAAGAAGACATTGAGGCCCTGGAGCATGTCCAGAGAAGGGCAACAGAGCAGAAGTCTGGTGGGGAGCGGCTGAGGGAGCTGGGGTTGTTCAGTCTGGAGAAGAAGAGTCTCAGGGGAGACCTTATTGCTTTCTCCTGAAAGGAAGTTCTGGGGAGGTGAGGGTTGGCCTCTGCTTCCAGGTAACAGTGATAGGATGAGAGGTGATGGCCTTAAGTTGTGTTGGAGGAGGTTCAGGTTGGATATTAGGAAAAACTTAGTCTCCAAAAGAGTGGTAATGCACTGGCACAGGCTGCTCAGGGAGGTGGTGAAGTCACCGTCCCTGGAGCTGTTCAAGAACTGCAGAGATGTGGAACTGAGGGATGTGGTCAGTGGGCATGGTGGGGTTGGGTTGACGGTTGGACTTGGTGATCTTAGTGGTCTTTCCAACCCTAATGATTCTGTGATCTTCTTGCTGTGGTTCTATTGCCTTGCTATTACGATAGTCCTGAGTTCCTTCTTTGGTCTCTCGGTACACCTTTTTCAAGTGCAAGCACGAAGCTGCAGAAAGGGCAGGCTCAGCATGCTTAGCTCTGTCACAGAATTCCCATGTAGATTTAATCACCTTTCAGCATCTCAAAATTCAGTCTTGACTGCCAAGCTTTGTCCCATTGGCAATAGAGATTCCCGGGTTGGATGGGATCTGGGGCAGCATGATCTAGATGGCAACGCTGCCCACAGCAGGGGGGGTTGGAACTTGATGATCTTTAAGGTCCCCTCCAACCTAAGCCGTTCTATGATAAGAAAAGCAATGTCTTACGACGCAGGTCTGATGGATGCTCTGGCTTTAGCCATGCAGCTCAGTTCTCCTTCTGGCCAAGACAGGTGGCACAAAGATCCATCAGCCTTTGTGGGGAGGTAGTAGGTGTGAAAAAACAATTACAATAGAAATAAACTCTTCTACCAACCGTACCATTGTCCTCCTGGCACTGTGCCCACTGGCATCAGTGGGGAGTTTATCCCCATGTGTCCCTTCCTCTGGGGCATTTTAACATTTATGTTGTACCTGAAATAGCTGGGGAATTCCTTTATAGATAATTTTTATGGCTTTAGATAATTTTCCATAGATAGCTTCTGCTGTTGTCTAATGAAATGGAAGTAGTGCTGCTAAAAGCAAACATGGGAAACCTTTTCCGATTGGTAATAGAGTTTCCTTTCCGACGCAATCCTGTATGGATTGATTATTTATTCTGTAAATAATGGCTACCAGAAGCCCTTCAAAGATAACCATAAACTCCAGAGGTAAATGAGACCACTCCTACCCTGGTAGGTAAGTTGGATGCCAATACACCTTGCCATTTGGCTGTAGGCTACATCTTGCCATGTGTAGGCTCCTCCAACATGGATGCTGATGAAAGAAGAAACCTGCAGGAGAACCGTGTCAGTTATTGCCCGACCCTTTTTGTGCATGGAAATGATTTCGAAAGAGCCAACGTGCAAAACTTTGAAGTGCGGTGCGGTGAGATAAAGTCAGCTAAAAATAGGCCTGGATCTGAAAGGCGGTTGAAAACTGGGAGGGAGGCGAGAGTCGTTTTACAGGCATTGTTGGTCGAGTTTCAGGGTCCTGGGAAGGGAAGATGAATGTCTTTCTGTTATAGTAACAGCTGTTCTCTGTCCATCGGGATCCAGTGTTTGCCCATCCAGCTCATAATAATTAAACAAAAGAGTTATTTCATAGCAGCCGCGGTGGAGGATTATGGTGGAATTTTATCTTTCTCCATTTAGACTTCTCTCCGTCTATTAAAGAAAAATACAAAGTTAACCTCTCACCTGGACTGGCTCTGGCTAATTACTACTGGGAGGAAGCCAGCACTTAACTGGGCAGCCAGAGTTATCTTTAAAAAAAAAATAATCTCCAAGTGTCGCTAATGCACTTGTCCTTAAAGAACACTTGAGCTTTTTTGTGTTCTGAGCTCTCAAGCCCCTGTGTAACTCTGCTGGGTCCTTAGTGCCTTCCTAGGCTGGCCATTTAGTGTTTAGTGCCTCATGCGGATTGCTTTTCTTCTTCCCCCTTAAATTTTTGGGGATTTTTTATGTTTTCCCCTATTGCTGTCTGTTCTGAGAGCTAGCAGCTAGTATGAATAAGCCAGCAGCCCCCCAAAAAGTCCCATAGGTGAAGTACAGTGGACTGCTTTGCACATCTCATAGAGCAGAGCAGGTTGGAAAGGGCCTCTAAGATAATCCAGTCCAACCATCCACTTACCGCCAACATTGCCCACTCAGTGGGTACGTCCCTCTGCACAGCTGCCTCATGAGCCCTGCCTGGTAATTCCGTGCCACTTACCCTTCTCTGAAGGAGAAGAGGCCCACTAGGACTGTGAGGTTTAAAGCTGAACGGCGCTATGTTTATATTAATAATTTCCACTGGTGAAATATGGATCTGAGATTTTCCTCATTCATTTAAACCCTCATAGTTAATAGGCAAGAGTGGAAATGTACCATGTACGTGATTATTGCAGCGACCTGATTTCACATGTATTTCTGATCTGACTTCTGTTTAAAAAAGGGAAGGAAAGAAAAAAAAAAAAGAATTATATATAAAATTGATTTTGGGAGCCCTGGGAAGGAGAAGGAAACCATTTATTTCAACCCCCAAATTCCTTTGAGCTGTAGAAACATTGTCAAAGTAATTGTAGCCTTTTCAATTTTTCTGTGTAGATTTCTTTCTGTGTAGTCTAAGAAAAACTGTGCTCTGTTGATGGATGTCACTGTTTTTTTCCTCTTGACAAATATCTCCCAAGGTATTGTTTGAGTGATGTAAAATTGGTTCATGTGTAAAATCCGAGCTATTCATGAATACTTTATCGTGGATATGTGTATGCCAGTTTCTTCTGGATTAAGGTGTTATACCTTTAGTGGTTTGCTGCGGGATATCATCGTAATCATTTTTGCTGTAATTGAATCATCTTAATTAAAACTGCATTGAATTGTGGAAAGTAATTTGGGTCTGGAGAGCAGTGGGTTTTGTATTTGTAGGTTTTTTTTTTTTCCTTGTTAGGAAATGGTAATGGTCTTGGCAAGATTCTGCTAAAAATTAGCACAGTGTACAAAAACTCATGTTGCCAAGTTAGTACAGTATTTCTCCAGCTAATTGTGGCCTTGAAGGGTACAATATAAAAGGTCATCTTTGTTAGTGAACTGCAGGCTTCTCCTGCGAGACAGAAATCCATGTCCTTATCAGGGATGAAATCTTGGCTCCTTGGTTACACAATTGAGCTCGGCTGTAATTTGGACATCATTAGGCTCTTTATTAAAGCAGCGGAACACTCTAATCAATCTTTGCGCTTAGCTTTCTTAAATGTATGACTCAATGTGAATTTCTGTCAGAACTTTCCTTTCTTCTCCTCCGTGAATCCTGCAGAGGGGAAGGGTCTGAGAATGGGGTGGGTTGTCGGTGTCTCCTGTTTGCGATGCTCTTTGTGAAGAACATTCCCATTCGTAGCTGTGGTTTTGAGAGCTGGGGCATTCAGCCACCTCATCCTCTTCTACTGAAAAAACCTCAGAGGTGGCTGTTCCTTTGGCTGTTCCTCGCTTCTTTTAGTTGCACTGTTGGGAAAAAAAAAACCCACAAATACGCAAAACTTCGTGGAACTAAAATTTAATTTAAAAAGCGGTTTCTTTTGTCTTTCTTTCAACCCAAGCCAAAGGGTTTAATGTGGGGGGAAAAAAAAGAACAAAACCGAACAGAACTCTGTTGTGGTGGCACATGGTCATAGGGCAGAACTGTGTGGGGAGAGGAACTTGTATGCTTTTGTCCTGTTTTTGTATTCTGGATCTTGTTTTCATTAGTGCACATGTTGGCACTCCCTGGGACATGTTGTGGCTCTGAGCTCTGCATTGTAAAACATAGCCAGAGCTTAAAACCTCTTCGTTTGGCTGCTGTTTCTTTAACCAGCAGATATTTTTCTAGTTGGATAGATAAATTGATCTTCCTCACTTAATGGACAGTTTGATCTGATTTTGCACAGCTATAAAAGTTAAACTTGTGCTTTGGCAGAGCTTCCTTTGCAAGGTTCCGGACACTAGGTCTTGGTTCCTTTCCCCCTGTATTTGGATTCATGATGCAGTGGAAGTGGCTGTCCTTGAGACATTCACATGGGGTTAGAAACTTGCAGAAGCAGAACTAGAACTGTTGGATCATCCTTGTAACGGGCTGCTTTTTTGCAGTGTGTGCCAATTTCACTGTTGGACATCCTGAAGATGGTGATTCGGTGATGCAGGGAGAGGGAGGTGATTGTCCCCCTCCACTCAGCTCTTGTGAGGCCCCATCCGGAATACTGCATCCAGCACAAAAAAGACACAGAGCTCTTGGAACGGGTCCAGAGGAAGCCACCAAGATGATCAGAGGGCTGGAGCACCTCTCCTATGAGAAAGGTTGAGGGAACTGGGCTTGTTTAGCTTGGAGAAGAGAAGGCTCTGTGGCAAGCTCTTGGTTTTGCTCAGCATTTTATAGAATCGTGGAATGGTTTGGTTTGAAAGGGACCTTAAAGGTCATCTAGTTTTTTTAAAGGTAAAATACCATCATCTGGAGGAGAGAGTGTTGTGCTTACAAATAGAGAAATGTTGCCCAGGGGTGTGTGGCATCAGCATCTCCTTTTCAGGAATCCTTTTACCCACTGGCTTTCTGAAGGCTCCCGACCTCACGCTGATATACCACTGTTAGCAGCTCCTTGTCGCGTGGATGCATCCCAAAGTGTTGGGTGGTGGTTGAAGTATTTTGTGTCCCGCCTCATTTACAGCCCCCTGCCTGGTGCTTCCCCACTTTGTGGAACAGATCCATGTGCTGCTCCGCAGGAGCTCTCCCCAGGCCTTGCTGGTTCATACAAAAATTTGCTCTTCCAGTACGTAGGAGAAGCAAAAATTTCTGCTCAGAACAGGAGAGCTTTCTCAGGCTGCATGTTTTTAATGAAAGCTTTAGGTTATGAGTGTGTCATCATCTCATTACTGTCCTTTCCCACTTGGCGTCCTGTTAGTCTGAGCTAGTTTAACTGTCTTCAGCCTAAATTGAGTGCTGCTTTCAGTATTTATAAACTCTACAACTGTTAAAACAAACGGAACCTCCAGTTTCAGCAATGGTAGCGGGGTTGAAGACAAGGAGTTGTCTCTGAGGAATAGAGTCTATTATATGTTGGGCATAAATCTACCTCTGACATGTGGGTGTTGGGAGGAAAATTTCCTTGGGGACTTGTAATCCAGGAGCAGCCTCCTATAAATCTTCTTGGGTCTTCTTCTGAAGCGTGTGGTGGTACTGGAGAGCTGATTATAGATGGAGACCGTGGGTCTGGGAGCATGAAATACTGCTGCTCCTTCCCGTCCCACTGCTGCATTGGACATTCGGGTCTGAGCAGAAGATTATTGTCAGTGTTAAAAATGATGAGTTTGCTGTCCTGTTCTCTCCCTCCCTCCCACTAAAACCTGCCGGCACGGCTTTAGATATTGGGAACTGCAAGCAAACAACGACCAATATACGTGGCCTGTGTTGATTTGCTTTCAGGGTTTCAGGTGTGAGAATGCACGTTGGTGGCATTTTTGTGCTTTTCGTCTTTTCCTGTTGCTTGAGGGCTGGCAAGGATTGTTCTCGAAATGGAAGGCAACATCTTACATCTTTCCTAAATGTCTCTGAGAGATGGGTTCGTAGCAGACGAAACTCTGGCTCTTCCCTGTGAAGGAAGAAAAGGGCAGGAGCTGACGGTGCCACATCTCCAGGGACAGGCTGGCTGCTGTCACCTGGACACATCGAGCTTGTCCTTGCATGCTTTCTTCAAACAGATTTTTTTTTGTTTGCTTTTCCCTTTTCTGGGGTTGCAGCCCAATCGCTAGCAGCTTTTTATTGCTGCAGGTTAATAGACTGCTTGGAGGATGGGTGATGGTGAGCCGCGTTGGTCCTTTTGGGGCTTTCCATGAAGGGCACGGTTTCTGTGGAGGAACATAGTTGATGTCCCTGAGCCAATGAGATATTCCCCAGTCATCATCCCTATTTTCTGCCAGAAAAATGCCTGCCATTAGGGCAATGCTGGCTGGAGTTCGTAGGTCTTCTGTAGGATCAGGCACCTCCTACACAACATTGGGCTTTGTACCTTGTGTTGGTCACCTCCTCCATGTGTCCAGTTTGAGCTCTGCTTATGGGGGGTTTACAGCGGGTTTCTCCTAATGGGAAATGCAGCCACTAACAAGTGATAGATGGATGGGCTCGGGTTGTGTTTATTTTTAATTTAATTAACCTTTTTCTTTTAACATTTCTCATGCAACTTGTCTGTTTTTTTCTTCCTGCTTCTCTTTGGATGTGCTCTCTCCACCTTCCTCTGTCTTTGGAAGAAATTGTCTGTTCTGACTTCAGTAAACATTTTCTCACTTGTCAGAACAAAAGCAGGTGAGCCTGGTGGTTTTTTTTATTTGTGTGTGTGTTGGGAACGTGTCAGGCTGTTTTTATGGGCAGCGCTGCTGAGCTTGTCAGCAGAAGCAGAGCTGGGAGATCCAGACTCCTTCACAGATTACATATCTCCGCAGATGTTTATCTCCATTTTGCAGTGTAGAGTATCCTGAAGCCAGTCCAGTAGAGATGACTGCTGTAACAACTGTTGCTCCGGGACCTTTGACAATGGATCCGTCCTCCTGCCTGCTAGAGGAGGTGATGGGTGCAGAGAGTGGGACCCTCTCACAGCTTCTCCAATGCAGGACTCAAGTTGTCATGCAGTGATGGTTGTGACCATCCCTCTGCTTTTGCAGTGAACTCTGCTCCCTCGCCCTTTCCACCATGCACACACACTTGCTGCAACTCCGGGCTGGAGGAGCCCAACTGGAAATGGAGAAACTTCTCAAACAGGGGAACCTCTCTCTCCCTGCCCTGTCCCCATGGATAGAAGGTCCTCTCTGAGCTCAGTCCTCAGAGTCTGAGTGACAAATGGCTTGCTGTTAGTCAGGAGTCCCTAGGACTATGCCTGCTGAAGGCTTTTTATTTATCTTACTCCCAAGTGGCTGTTTGGAGGCGGATGCTTGCAATTCTTTGCGCATATTTCTTCTGCTGCTCCTTATGTTCAAAGGGCCCTGGAAAGGGGCTTTACCAAACCTGTGGGGCTGGAGCATCTGTGGCCCTGGGGCAGCTCCCCCAGCCACCTTGACACATTTCTGCAAACTCTGGCCATTGCCTGCTGTGATCCCATGCACTTCATCTGCAATTTAAAGATGTTGCAGGGCCTGCTCACACTTACGGGCACTGACACTGATTGCTCCCTGCTCTTCCCCCTTGGCATCTGGCATGCGGTTATCCTCAGCAGTTTGCTGTTTTGGAGAGGATGAGCTATCAGGAGTTAAACCACAAGCAGGCAGAAGGTAACTGCACTGAATTAAGCTGGCAGTGCTCTACCAATGTTCTCCCTTACCTTTGTGTCTTTGGAAATGCCTTTTATCCGGGCTGTAAATTAAATTATTGTTGTTGATGTTGCTTCGGAGAAGTTGGAAGAGTGAGTTAGTGGGAGCTTCTCAGGGAAGTCTCCCAAGGAAATCTCCTCTTAATGAAATGTTAAGGCATCTCTTTTCCTCTCTTCTGTTCTAACTTTGGAAAATAAGGGAAATAATCACTCTGTCTTTTCCACTTGAACTTTTGTGTTATGTTTACAAAGCCCTATGAAAGTCTCAAGTATGATCTTTTCTTTCAGATTTCATCTTAAAAAATATTTACTGAGGCCTTGCAGGCTCAAAGTGCTGCAGTCAGTGTCACGAAAGTAAGGTTTGGGGTTTTATTTTTAAAGGATATTTAAAAAAGAAAAGTCATAGCCTGGAAATAGATGTTTGCCTGACTTCTTTGTGTTTCTCTACCAGATAGGAATCTGAAAGGGGGAAAGAGCAGTTCCTTTCTGTTGCCAAAGTTGGCCGAGTGGCAGAAAGTGAATGTTTACAATAAAGCTGCAGTTTAGTAGCATACAAAGATTCTTAAATAATAAATAAATAGTGCTCTTGTTTTGTTTTCATTTGGCTTAATTGCCCTCCCTGTGAAGGGCACGGTTCCCAGGGGGAGAGAGGAAGGGGGCCATTAGGAATTCCAAACATCAGTGTGATTTGCAGAGGAAAGAGTGGAGTAGTCGAAAAGTTTGCAGGAAGAGAGACAAGGCAGCTTGTTGACGTTTCCTTTCACCACTTCCCTTGCTTTTTTGTTCCTGTACCTCTTCTGCCTCCGGATCTTGGTATCATCACGCAACTTACCACTTTTGATGGCTGCATCTTCTCTAAGTTTGTTTGCCCATCTGTTAAATTCCTGTTAAAAGCACATGGCGTTTTGGTTGGACAAGCAAGCCAACCGCTGGGTGTACGGAGAAGCAGGAAGGCCAGTGGCATGGATGGTGCTTTTGCTGAGCACCCAGGGACCCATTTGCACAGAATTTCTTGCAGATTTTGATGTACAAGCTCTGCAGGGGATAGATTTGACGCAACAGGGCCAAGGCTGGAAGGAATTTAGGTGTTATTATAGAGTAACTGGAGTAAAGTTCCTGGACATAGATGCCCCCTTTGATGTTTTCATGGAGAAATTCCTATCTGGGGTCAGATGTATAGTGGGAAACCTGCACTGGCTGTGGGGTACTGACAGCCTGGTGGATCTCCAAGCACCATGTGAGAATCCCTGGTTCAGAAAAACACGGGAGGAAGTTATCTTTAAAAGTGTTTAGAAATCTCAGGCTGGTATCTTAGCATGAGAAGTAGCTATCTAAATTATTTTTACTATTTCCATCTGCAGCCGTAAAGACGTGGGGCTCACTACCATCATGAGCTCTGATGGCTTCTAGCCAGGGCTGTAAGTTGGACTTACGCTGACCCTGAAAGTGTTTGATGAGCTAATTCCCTCATTTGTCATTGGAAGTGCAAACTTTGGAAATCCTGCCTTCGGGTCGGCCAAGAGGAGACAAAAACCAGGTGTGGGGAAAGTCTCTGTAATGGAGATATTGCTCCAAAACCCAGCAACAGCTTCTTTCCTCCCCAAGCACCCTGCAACCTCCCCTCCCTATTTTTCATGTAAAAAAATCATCTCTTTGCAAAACTCAAAGGTCAGGGTGTGTATGTGCAGAGCTGCTGCCTGGGAAGGGAATGGTGTAGCCTTTGTCCTGTCAGGCCTCACCTCAGCTGATCTGTGCTGCGTGTCCTTCGAGGTAAGCCGGGTAAGTGGCTCGCAGTCAGAGCAGGGAAAGAGAAATCCCATTTGAGGCTGACCTGATGTTACCTGACATTCTGCTTCTTTGGAAAGAGGAGGTTCTGCGTGGAAAGGAGTAGTTCTGGGTTGCCACATTCTCCTGCGAAATCGTAATCTTGAGGTGAATGACAGCTTTATAAAACGAGGCTATTTTTACTCTACGGGAAGGACTTCCACTGTCCACCTACATCTGCTTCCACTGACCTCGCACCAGGACAAGGGCTGCTCCTCCCCATCCTTCTCCAGCCCTCAGATCCTGGCTTGGGAGGTGGCTGCTGCCCTCTCCCTTCCACGTCCTATGGGGAAGCTTTCCCACAGTCCTGTTGGTGTGGCTTTGAGAGTTTTCCTTCCTGCAAGGAATTGCATTGGGTTAAAATCCCTGTGTGGAAAAGCTACTGTTGTCCTGATAGGGTTGTGTTTTAGAATGCCCTCTAATTTGAAGTCATAGCTGAATCAAACTTGCTTCTATTCTGTGTATGTTTGCATTCTTAACATTCATCCAGACTTCCCTTCCTCTTTAAAAGCAGTGCTACCAACCTCTCCAACTGTCATTACAAAATGAACGAGCTGTTCTAGCTCCATTGAGTACTTTGGCCTGGAAGTACTTTTGGAGTTTTCCTTGCTGTTGTCCTCCCTGCTTCATGAGTTGACCCTGCTGTGCTCCATGGCTGGCCCAGCAGGAGAGTAAATAAAGGGCAAATTTACAATAACTGAGATAAATCAGATGAGGATGGAACAGGGAGAAGAAGGGCTCCATCGAGGATAGGTAGACTTGTGCTGGCACTTGTGAACGTCTCTGTTTCCTCTAGAGGTTTCTCCATGTCTGTCTCAGTCTGATGCTCCTGGGCCCTCTCCAGCTTCTATAAAATGTTCTGCCTTCCCAAGAGCATATCTTGGGTACTCTTTAATTTAATCATTATGCATAGATGACAATGAACTGTTTGGAGCCTTCCCTGCTCGAGCAGTGGGGACCAACTGTGTGGGTCAGGACCAAGTGTAGAGCAAATGGTGGCTTCAGAATTGTTTTTCAGCCAAACTCTGATTTGTAAACTACATGTCCTTTCTGACTGCCTTCTTAAATGGTCTTCTTTCAAGTTTGGGTCATTTCTTAATCTCTACATTTTTTGATAAGGCTCACACAGATGGGAGTGTTGTTTTTCTTTTCTTCCTGCTTTTTGTCTGCAATCTTAGAATCACAGAATGGCTTAGGTTGGAAGGGAACTCAACGATCATCCAGTTCCAACTCTTCTGCCATGGACAGGGTTGCCAACCAAGTAAATCAGGTTGTCATGTATCCTGCCTGAGATGTATTCACGTGTCTGCAACTTTGTGCAACCAAGTGAAAGAGGGGTGAGCAGAGCTGATGGGATGCTTCTGGTTGCATCCCACCCTCTGCCAAGATACGGAATAAGTTGCTCACTTGGAACAACTTGAGTTAGTCTTTGCGTATTGAGACATTCCTGCTTTGCACTGAACCCAGCATTGAAAACAAAACTAAACAAAACAAAATCCTCCCCTCGCCCAAACGAAACAAAAAGAAAAAAGTTTTTTAAACCCCAGCCCCAACAACAACAAAAAGAAAGTGAAGGGGAATTAAGATCAATTAAAGTGTGGTGAAGTTCCCACCTTCCACAATCCAAAGCGAGCAGTTGCTCAGAGCCAGGGGCAGTGTCACTACAGGCAGGGCTTAAGCTCTATTATGAGATACTGGTTCTACCAGAAAGACCAATGTTTCATTCCTAAGAGTTTAAGCCACTACATCCTCTAGCTGGGAGGAGGCACGTCTTCTCCCCAAAGACCTCTGCATGCATGGGGAGCAGCAGGTGGGTCCTTGGTCTCTCTTCCTATGGAAAGTCTTCATCATGCTCCAGGAGGAGCTGCTCCTTCCAGCTCCTTGCAGTCTGCCAAAGATGTCCTTTGCCTTCAACACTTGTTAGCAAAAGCGTGCTACTTTGGGAGTGTTGGCCATTCATTTCTTGTTGCAGAGCGGTCATTGCGTGGTGTAACCTCCTGCAGCTAGCATTGCAGCACCAAGATGGATTGTTGAGAGGTTGCTTTTGGCCTGGCAATAGGCAGCTTTAGACAACAGCTTTAAACTGGCCCCTGCTGTGATTCTGGGGAAGGCAAGGCAAGTGGGAGCTGTGGCTCTGCAGCTGAACAGGCATGTTGTTGCAGTGAGACAGGCTCCCACATCCTCCCCTTCTAGAAATTTTCCTGGAGATGAGACAGTGATGTTCATGAGGACATGGTTAGGTGACCTCCTGGGACTTTGAATAACTGTGGATGTGAGCTTCCCTGCTACGATTTTAGAGTGGTATATAGCTATTGTGCAGCTGTTACCTTATGAAAAAAAAAAAAAAAACATGCAGGCTTTGGGCAGATTTTACTTGCTAGCTGCTTTAACTTAGCTCCAGTTATAGCTTGAGAGAAAACACCCATTTCTTACCATTGCACGCAAGGTCAGAGACCCTGCATACTTTGTCTGAAACCTGAAAGCACCCGGGGAACTACGTAGCTGGTTTTACTAGGTGTGCTCCAGATTGTGTTATGCTGATACAATGCTGAAAGCACCGTGCGTTCCGTTTGGTTGCAGCTCTCCATTGCGTACTCTGCATACCCAGAAAAGCACTGCTGTCCTGCAGGCTTGGAAGAGAAGGGCTTGGGGAGGGGGGGGCTCAAGTGGCCTTGGAAATCCTCCCCCTGTCTGCACTGAGCCTGGCTCCAGTGGGAGGGAGCCTTTGGAAGCGGTTCATAAGCATGAAATTCTGCCCTGGCAGCATGAATTTTCTCCCTGCCCCTCCGGTGTAATTTTTGTTTGTGCAAAAACCATGCGACAACTTTCCTGTGCACTTTTAAAATGTGCCTTGCAAGCGCAAACCGTGCTCTCTTCTCTTAGCTGTAAAACATTCTGAATGGGCAGCCTGCTTTCGGAGGAGTTATTTGAGTGTGGAGAGCTTGGTGCTGTGGGTCATCAATGTATTGCACATACTATGGCCATGCCTTGGCATTTGTTTTTCGTTTGTAATCCAACACCCAGCTGCTCCAGCCTCCAACTACAAGCAGCTATTTAGCGGTTCAGCTAGTGTTGAGGAATGCATTGTGGTGCTGTTTACTTCATTACGTGGAAGGCTTGTGTGTAGTACAGAGAGGTTCAATTAAAAAACACAAAAGCCGAAAACTCAGGCCGGGAAACAAAAGCTTAAAATAGATGTTAGCCCAAGACAGGGGAGGGGGACTTGATGGAGAAAAGCGGGTTTCTGTTCTGCAGTCACTGCAAGCATTCTTAATGATGAGAGCAGAGATTACTTACACTGTGATAGGGAACTGGACCAAAAGGGAAAAAAAAAAAAACAAGTATCCATCTCCTCTCTGCTGCAGCTGTTCTGTTGCTTCTCCATCTCTGGCTGGGGGAAAATCGTGCATAAGCCACACCCCGAGCAGCAAATGGGGCTTTCCACTGGTGCCCTCTGCCAAGCAGGCTCAGGGCGGCCTGGCTTCTTGCTGATCATAACCTGATCCAGGTTAATGTTTCGGTTGTAGATGTGGCAGTGCAGATGCTCTCACTGAGCATTTCCATCCCTAGTGCCCCCAACTCTGGTTTTCTTGCAGTGATGTGGGGCCAGGTGCCCCTTGATTTCCATCCAGCGTGTGAATCATAGAATCACTGATGTTGGAAAAGGCCTCTAAGATCCCCAAGTCCAACTCCAACACATCCCACCATGCCCACTGACCACGTCCCTCAGTGCCACATTTCCATGGTTCTTGAAACCCTCCAGGGTCGGTGACTTCACCACCTCCCTGGGCAGCCTGTGCCAGTGCATTACCACTCCTTCTGAGAAGAAATGGTTCCTAATGTCTCACCTGAACCTTCCTTGGTGCAACTTGAGGCCATTACCTCTTGTCCTGTCACTAAAAGTGGAGGTCAGCTGGTGGGGCTTTGGTGTTGTTCTGCTGAGTCCCTCTTGGTCCTCAGGGATGAGGAGCACTGGTGTTTCTTATGAGAATGTAAGGTACCAGTATGGTACTGCTTAGGGGCAGGTCTATTCTCACACTGTAGCATGTGGAGATTGCTGTGGTGGTGTCTTCTTGGTTGCAAAATGGCTTTTCAAATCATCACAAAGTGATTGATGTTGGCTGGGCATTTGGGTGCATCTGGTCCAACCCCTGTTCAGTTCGGTGGGATTTGAGTTAAGGTGCTTAGCTGGGCCCCAGCCTGAGCTGACCACTGAGTGTACTCCACATGTACTGGGTGTTGCCAAAAAAAGAGGGAAAATTGGCTTCCTTTTTTAACTGAAAGTGCAGCATATGGTTGTAGCCTCTTGGAAGAGGTGCTGCACTGCAGCGATACCTGCAAATCCTCCAGTAAATGGGTTGCGATGCTTAGCAATAGGGCTTTGCCAGTCTTAAGTGCTTGCACCTGCTTGGGTCACTTTATGGTTCTAATGGAACAAGAGCAGAGTGACAGCCTTCCCCCATAAACCATGGCACCACAGAACTCTGATTTCATTAGAAAAATAGTGGATGACCTGAAGGGAGCAAAGGTGAGATTGGGATATAAATCTGGAGGCAGCTTGGCTGTGTGACCTGGGCACGCTGCACAGGAGGATTAAATTAAAATGTTGGGCTGGAGAGCAGTCATTCCAGGTTTAAGCTTGCTTTTTTTCCATTGTTGCCCATTTATCATCGGGCTTTCTAGAGATGCTGTTGTCCTGGTTAGCTTCTCCTTGCTTGTGTGTAGAGCAAAGGGACCTTTTATATACCAGGACACTGCTCCCAGGTAGACAGTGAAGAGGTCTCAAGTGCCAAGCGGACACAACTATCCAGTGGGGCAGTTTTAAAACATGTTTGGTTTTATTTGAGCAAAATATCCCTCGGCATACGTTGCCACATCTGACGTGGCATTTATTTTTTTAGGATCAACGGTCGACTTTAAACCCCATGTATCACTGATGTGGTTTTGGGGATGCTGCTATATCCACCAAGCAAACTGTGCTGGGCTCTAGGAAGGGCTTAACGGGAAAAGGTTGGAGGGCTGACCTTTTCCACGTCTGTTGTTCTTGATGTGATCCTGCCGTCTGTCTGCCCCGCGCTGGCGGCTGGAGTCAGGGTTTTATCAGCCTAACTCAGCACTGCTTATCAAATCCCTGGACGGGAGTTCAGTTTCAGCGCCAAAAGGAGAAACTCCTTTTTGCAGAGGAATGAATTTGAGAGAAATTAGAGAGATGGTTGTCGGTTCCCGCTCTCGTTCCCAGGGCAGGGAGCTGATGGAGGCTGGGCAGCGAGCATGGTGCCTCCCAAAAATCAGCATCCTTTAGAAACCTACCATGCTCCCGTGTTGGAAAGAAAGAAAGAAAATTTGAAGCCTATTTGTAACAAAGCAAATAGGAAGAAGGAGTGTTTTATTGAGCAGGGACTGAGACATCCCTTAATTCCAGTAAGCTCTTTGTCCTTTACAGCAGCAGTAGAGAAGGATGTTCCTGCCTCAAAGCTGATGCTTCCAGAAGGGCTTCTCCCCGCACCACAACGATCTTTACATTCAGAGAGGTGTCAGATCCTTCAAACGTATTCAGCTGCGAAATGGTTATTATCCAGCTATATTTATAGCGGAGGACGCGTAAAAGTGGCTGTGTGGATTTCATTTCCCTGTTTCCTCTGTCAGTGCAGGTTAGGTATCTTGTCATATTCCGCAGCGACTTTCATTAAAGTGGTTTCCAGGCAATAGCACTTCAGTGTTTTTGTTTTGTTTCTTCCTCTCCTCACTTTTCTGGCAGCACAGTTCAGGCAGTCGAAGAAAGTGTGTTTTCAGCTCTTTCTCTGAGCATGCAAATCCTTCCGGGCACACTGGGACCAGCTCCTGCCTGCACCCCGTTGTTGCAGGCTCCCAAACCTTCCCAGTATCAGAATTAAAAGCTAGCATATCTTAGAGGACGGTCTAAAAATAAAGCACTGCCCTTTTTAATAGAAGCATGTATTATTAAAGGAAGAAGGAATAGGTGACAGAAATGGAATGAAGTCATAGAATCATGGGATCATTTGAGTTGGAAGGGACCCTTAGAGACCATTTGGTCCAACCCCTCTGCAATGAACAGGGACACCCACAGCTCCATCAGGTGCTCAGAGCCCTGTCCATCCTGACCCTGAATGTCCTCAGGGATGGGGCATCCACTGCTTCTCTGGGCAACCTGTGCCAGCGCCTCACCACCCTTTGTGTAAAAAACTTCTTCCTTATATCCAATCTAAATCTCCCCTCTTTCAGTTCAGAACTATTTTCCCTTGTCCTATCAAAGCCCATTCTTCTTGCTGGAGATGAGCTTTAAAAGCCTTAAACCAAAATATTCAACCTTTTTGAAAATGAGCGTTCCTCTTCTGGAACTGCAGTGTAAACTGGGGATTTCTCAGCTGGGGACAAGGCTGTTGTCTGCCTTTGTGAAGTTGGTTACCAGGTGATGGTTGCTGTTCTCCACGAGGAGCAGCGAGGTTGGAGGCAGCATTTTCCTCACCACTACGTGCCCTTGCATTTCTGCCAGGGACTCGTGGGTGTTTTATATATATAGTGATAACAGGGCCAATTGCATTTGTCTTGGAGTGGTATAAAATGCTCCTAAATGGTGCTGGTAGCAGCTAACACTGCACAGTCATTCACACGGTGCTGCACTGTGTAAAACAATACTGAGCTGCCGCAGTAGCATCTTGTAGTCTCTGCTGGTGGAAATGAACACGATGCTCTGTGCCTTTTCTTGTCTGAATGACCGGTCAGGACACATTATTGAAGGCTGTTTGTAAGCTGTAGGCTCTTCTCTTTGGCTTGGCTTTCTGCATGTTGCTGGTTGAATAACGGTGTGTATAATAAGCAATTAATGCCTATACATTTAATTTTAAAGGACACTGTAAATAACAGGTTTTACTTCCCTCCCTCCCCCAACTGTTGCATTGAATTTCCTTCCCTTTAATTATACTAACAAATGTGGAAAAAATTATAAATATTTATAGTGGACTTAGTGGCTTTATTCCATGAGCAAGCGAACATCCCAAGGTTGATTATAATCTTCCATTCAATTATGAATCAAAAGTATCTATTATACAACTTCAAGAAGGAAACTGCAAACTTCTGCCAAAGGCAGAATGAAACATAATCGGACGTCAGGAATGCTGCTAGCTCGAGCCGCCGTGTGGCTGACAAACGCATGCTTGTTGTACTTGATCTGAGCAGCTAAAAAGTGAATTCTGTGATTGTAATTCTTCTTAGAGCTATTAGCTGGGATGGCACAGCGCGTTGTAGATGCTGCCAATAGCTAATTTTTGGGAAACAAATGCCAAGCGTCGTGCTCTGACGTTGACCTCGAGTCAGCATCTCTTTCAAAGTTTTAGATTAACAGAGGATATTTGGGCAGGTACATGAAATATGTGGGGTTCACAAGTATTTCTTCTCCACCTTTTATTGTAAAACCTCCAGTTTCAGTACTGCATTGATATCCCGTATTTCTTCCCAGCAACCTGAGTTTTTTTCTGTGTGCTTTCCACGTGTGCTGCTCACAGTAGTCCTGGCAGAGCGGGGAGCTGGGAAACGCTGTGCACCCATTTGTCTTGAAGAATATGAGCAGCAAAACCCTTTGCATTTCCTCAAGAAGCATTTTCAGTGGTTTTCTGCCTTTTTTCCTCACTTGAAAAGTGCCCTGCTGTTTCAGAGTGCCTTCTGCTGCTGCAGGAAGGACATGCAGTACCAAGCGAAGCTGTGGAAGGATTTGAGCATTGATCCCATGGTGGGATGTAAGAGCTAAAAGCTTGATACAGGGGGGGGGGGGGGGGGGGCTTGTTTAAAAGTAGTTTTAAACTAGTTGGTTTGCATTAGCATATTGCCCATCTTTGCTTTATGGCTGTGTCCGTCTACAAAATTAATCTCTGCTAAACTGCTGGGACTGCTTCTCTGAGCTCCAGTTGCATACCTACACCAAACTGCTCCACACAGACCTGCTGAGCTTTCTGCAGATGAGAAAAGAGAGAAAATCTAGTTAAGTGTGGCACGCTCAGCCTACATGCGTATTTATTAGCATTGCAGATATAGCCACTGAGTAATGGTCTGTTTGATTAAAATTTTCTTGAAAAGAAAATAGAAGACTTTCAAACCTCCTTTCAGTTCTTTATTAGCTATTCCTCTTTGTGTCAACGAGCCGCTGTAAGGCAGCCAGGTAGACTTTTAATGGTACAGATTGTATTTTATGAAGAGTCCAGTATAATAGAGTCCTAACTGGAGCCCATAATAGAGACAGTAATCATTATTGGCAATAAAAACTGGCAAAATCACTGGAAATGTCTTATGATTTTATAACTTCAGATGCCTTTCTTACAGTAAGCTTAAATAAATGGGTCTCAAATTAGTAATCAAAGGCTTAAATTAGACTAATGTTCCCACAAGTTTCATGATGCTTGTTTTGACTCTGAAGAGCTGAAATAAAACCACTTCAGCCTATCACTCTTCCCCCTCGCCTTTTTATTAGTGAAGAGGACTGTAACGACAGCTTCGAAACGTTTTAAATGTGTTCGGATGAAATGTTGGTACTGCTGGCTTTCTAATATATGCTTTCAACAGCAAATCGCAGCTTTCATTTGAGGCTTGACTGGAAGACACATCAAACATAGATTTACAGCCTTTTCATTATTATTTTATTTTTTATTTTTAAGGCAAATTGCAGTGATGCTACATACTCCCCTGTGTTGCAGCTCCTGACATTTACCCCTTTGGCCACTCTTAGCCCTTTATATCCCTGCTACAGCCACCCCTATGGCATCTCCTCTCTGAGCGTCCTCCTCCTACTTCTTCCCCTTTCAACATCTTTCCTCCACCCCTAACACTACACCATCTTTCTTTAATCTCCTTTTCCTTGTCATTAAATACTTTCTGCGGCTCCATGCCCAGTTGTTGAGGTCATGGGGTGTTTTGCCTCATTGCTCGTGTGATGGTGGCCTTCACCATCCCTTTGTCTCTCCTGTTCGACTCCTGGGCTTCTCTCTCAATGTGCTCCTTAAATGAGTCTGTGAAGTTGCTTTCTCTTCCTCTGAATTGTTCTTTAATACTCCCCGGCTCCCCAAGAGAGCTAGTATTCACGCATGCTAGGAGAAAGGTCCTTTGGGTTTGCTGAAATAGATCATATAGGGAATTCTGGAGAAATGGTTCCAATATGAGGCTGGGGGCACCAACTTGCCCAGCCCCATGGATTTTAAATGGTGCCTATGTAAAACCACATTATCTGCATGTCATGTTTTGGATTTTTCTTCTTGTCTATAGTGCTGTCCTCTTCCATCATTTTTTCTCAAATGAAATTGCAAATTACAGGTTGGCAGTGCAAAGCAGGAGGGTGGTCATGAACATTTGCTTGTGTGCTTAAATGATTCCCACCGCAGGGAGAGCTGAGTCCTGTCCATACCTTTGGACACAGCCTTAACATAGCCCTTCCCATTGAGTGCCATGTGTGATTCCCCAACAGCACTGTCCATTTTGGCCACCTCTTGGAGCTTTCATCTGGCCTTCACACAAGACCACAACGACCTTGCAGTACTGAACAATGGCTCATTTTATTTTCTTGAGGGCCCTTCCTAAAGCTGGAGAAGATTACTTAGCACAGATGCTGGCAAGGCCCAAGCTGGTAGGGCCAACTCCATGAGTGAAACCAAATTAGTTGAGCAACCCTCCAAAATCATCACATCATGCAGGATCTCGACTTGTACTGGTGCTGTCTGCTGTGGACATTCACCGTGGAGCTTTTGTTGTCTGTACTAAAAGCCGTATTTCCACCTAGGTAGGCCCAGGCCCAGGAGCCACCCAAGTATGGGCCCTCTGAGAGTGGCCAGGGCCAAGCAGGAGCCAAGCGCAAGGAGGAGGGGGGAGAAAGCAAGGTTCTAATTTTTCCAAAGGGAAGCATGGCTGAACACCTGCTGTTCCCCAACAGAATAATATGAATTTGCATCAAAAAGAGGTCCCAATCAGTTGTGCTGGCTGCTTTTGAGGAGAGCAGTTGTGTCTGGAGGCATTCTGTTGGGGGAGATGTCTTCCAGTGAAAGCATTTTCCACACAAGGGCTGTGGGGCCCACCCTGCGGCTGGCATTTAGAGAGGGGTGGAAATGCTATTTAAATTTCAAATGGCCTCAAGTTTTCACAGTTGCCATGTCAATAGATCAAGTTCCTTGAAATACATTTTAAGCGGAGTTTACACAGAGCCGCAGGAGCTCGCATTGACTCCCAGGCCTGCCTTTATTGTGCCTCCAGCAGCGGTAAGTCAATATGGCACATTGAAAGCAGCTCTGCTCCGCTGTCGAGTGAAAGTTAGCAAATTCCCCCATCTCTTTCCAGCTCTTTTCCTGGGCAGCAGCATGTTTAACTAGAGCCGTTCTGCTCATGCTACACTGACATGGTTTCTTTTTTATTTTTTTCTTTTTCTCCTTTTTGACTTGTTTTTGGGGGGTGGTGATTAGGTCAGGCTATGGAACTCATCACACCTTCCAAAACTCCCGTCTAGGCAAGGCTGCAAAAATCAGCGTGCACAAGGAAAGGTGACAGGAAAACATGAGGGCCCAGGGCAGCAGCGATAAGGGCTGACAGTTGCTTAGTACAGAGCAATAGAAAATAAAACTGGGAAAACAAGAGGGGTCAGAAGAGTGGTTGTATTTCATTGTGGGAGCTAGTAAAGGTTGCGAACCATAACTGTGTGGGTTCCAGAAACAACATCCTCTGGGAGTGACCTGATCTGACCCTCCCTACAATGTCGCTCTTTAATAACTGTAGATCTTGTTCATTTATCTTTGCTCCGAACCCCAAATACCTTCAAGCTGCATACATCTAGGGCTCGCAGCAGACGTGTTTTGGGGCTGTCTCTGAAGAGCACTGCAGTGGGAGCTCCAAGTGTGGCTGGAGGTGGCTGCTCTGGACTATGTCATTGACTTCCCCAGTCAATGTCGGCGTACAAATGTATCTGACATAAATGTCATGAGTCAAAACTGCCTGATGTTTATCCCCTTTCTTTTTCCTGGGGAAACGATGCATGGAGTGTTGTGCTTCTGTGAGCTATTGTTTAAGTCTGATGCTGGAATGTATGAAATGCTTCTGTTGTGTCTCTAAACGTATTTCATTTTCCATCATCTGTGCATTTATGGAAGGTAGTCTTCTCTCCTGGGAGCAACATCTGCCTTATGTGCTGACACAGGTAGAGGTGCTCAGCAACCACTTCTTGATGTGCTTTCATGATGGGTATGTGAATCTGAACATCCGCATCCACGGTGAGCAAATACCACCAACTACTTCTGATTTGGAGTTTGACCTGCTTTGGTGTTTGGCGATGTGACGTGTTGCTGACTGGCTGCAGTCCTAGTCTTTCTGCTGCTGTAACGTGAGGAAGCTGGTGCAGTACACAAGCTGGCACCTGGACTTTGAAAAAATTCAAAGTGCTCTGGAATTAGTTGTTTTGTTTCTACTTGGATTGGGCCTGCCACTTTTAAACACTGGTGCTACTCTGCCAGGATACATTACTCCTGAGGTGACCATGCATTTCCTGAGAAATACAGTCAACGTAAGCAAGCAAACAAATGACCTGGTATCATCGTGTGATGTTGGACACTGGTGATGGAGCCTTTTGTTCTGCAGCCCAATTTCTCCTGCCCCTATCCCAGAGCTGTGTAAAACTCTGTGATGCCCCCCAAAAGGTACTAAAGATGGTTAGATTTAGATTCTACTAGAAACAGAGGGTGGCATAGGAGAAACATACGGCTTCATTCCTAAATGGGGAAAAAGAAAATATTTAGGAAGGAAAAACAGTTCTGTGACTAATTATTTTTAATTGTTTTCTTTATAAAAAAAGATCAAGATTGTTAAAAGTGTTTCTTCCCCTCCAAAACATCTACAAGTGATCAGGCTACCAAACAGACTAATTAGATGTCAAATAGACTTCAGCTCTTAAATTGGTTTAGTTACACAATGCAAAACATCGCACTGGGAAGCAGATGGCATGTCATATTTAATATGTCTAGTAACTTGCCTGAAACCACTTCAAAGTTTTCTTTAAGAAAATGTTGCTACTACTGACCAAGAGAGATGCCTCTGAGTATCTCTCATCATAACGGCAAGATGTAGGGCCACCATCTGGCAAATATTGTTGGTGACTTCAGGGCCTTTGAGGTTTCTTTTAAAAAGGGGTTCCTATTCAGAAGATAAAGAGGTAGCACTCTTAGAAAACTGGGTCCCTTTTAGGTTGGACAAATTGGACACCTGGAAAAATCAAGGCTGTAATATAAATAGTTTTGAAAAATCTTGATCTGTTCCCTGACTATATAGGGAGCTGAGTTCTACTGTAAGGCCTTCTGGGTCATGCCTCCATTGTACTGGAATCTAGAAGTTATTTTGAATAGCACTATGGAGAAACAAAAACCCAGCAGCAGCATGGGGAACCGTTAACCTTGTTTGCAGAAACATGAAAATGACTGAATATCTTGTAACTTGAGTCGTTACAGCATTAATAAAAACACCATTAAATGCTGCCAGGCCATTCCATTGCAACCTTAATTACTGAAAGAGTAGCAAATGAGTGTTTGAGTGATAAACAGGTTTAGGACTGTGGTGGAGATTAATACAGGAGTGGAAGGAGAGCTGTGCTTGAGTAATCAAAACTAGGAGATAACCTCAATGGTATTTTGAATCCGTGCCCAAAGCTGTGCTTGGGTGGCCTTGGAGGGTCTATTTGTTGCATAGGTGGAAAAGTCTATGACATGTTGACAGTGGCAATGAAAACAAAGTTAGTAACAGGTGAAGAGATGAGATTTTGTGATGGGCTCTAGGATATATAAAAGGTCAGAGTATCCTCAGAAGATTTAATGCTCAAAGAAACACAGCTCCCCATTGTGGGTTTCATTAAATGTTATTAGAAGAACATCAGTTTGGGTTGGGGTGAAAAATAGAAAATAAATCAGTATAGACGAAATAAGGTCGAGGGTTTAATTTTTTCTAATCTTTATTCATGCACAGCATTAGTGTTGTTATTTAAAATTCATATTTCTAAAGAAAAGTGTAAGTGAAAAGGATTATTTCCAATTTAATATTTTAACCTGCTGTGCAAACTTTAGACATATGTTCTTCTCTGATCAAAACCTAATCCGAATAGTAGAATTTCCTCCTTCCCTTCTTTCCCTCCCTTTCTGAGCTCACATACAGCAGGAGGATGGTAAGCTTTGCCATGGGGCATCCTCTTGTCAAAGATGCTAAACTGCCTCCAAGTCTACTAATCTAATATATGTACAAATACCAAAGCAATTAATTGTGTGGATTGAAAACCTATTTCCCTTCTTTTCCTCCCACTTTCCCCTCCCCAAATCTCTAGCCACACTCATCCCTTTGGCGACAGATTATCTGTAGTTAAATTGGGCAGCAAATGGACTTTTTTAGGTGCTTGGAGGAGGTGCTCTGCAGAGTGAGAGCTGGCTTGGGAGGGAGCAGGAGATGGAGGAGTTGGTTTGTGCGGGTGCAGAGTATGGAATGAGGTTTCATGCAAACCCACTGTTGGATGTGGGACCTTTGGTCATCACCATGGGGAAAGAGGAAAACCAGGTCCAGTTACACCTTATTGGGGCAGGGAAAAGGGGAGCTGGCCCTCTCGAGCTGTTTTCTCACTCTTTGGTCCCCCTGCTGGTAACAGAGTTTATAATTAACCTCATTAACATGGTACACGGGGCCTCAATCAATCTCTGGGCAATCTCTCCCAAGGATATCCTGCTAAAGGAGTATATGATGAGTACGTTTGGCACCAGGACGTGCTGAAGATTTTTGTCCGCGCTGCTAATTGCTTGTGTCAGCCTTTCTCTGCTGCCAGCGGCACACCAAGCTGGAAATTTTCCTGAGCAGCACTAGGTTTCCTTGAAATGCATACAGTCTTGCCTGTATTTTAGATCATTTTATACAGCAATGATCATTTTGTCAGCGCTGCTGGGGGAGATGTGAGGCAGTGGTGTGGGAGAGCCAGGAGGTTAAAGCTGTTTCTCACCGTGGGTGCTTTAGCAAAATCTGTTTCTAAAAGCAGAGCAAAACTGAAAGTGTAAAACAACAAAAAAGCAAGGAGTGGGATTGCTATCCCTTATTTTCTTTTCTGGCTGCCCCAAAATGGGAGTGTATGTCAGCGTGATGGTGCACAGAGGTTCATGATTCACAGAGTAGCACCCAGGTGGAGGAGGAGATGCAAGTGCATGCAGAAAGAGTGGGATTAGTTTGAGGTTTTCAAAGAAAAAGGCCATCCAGGGTGATGGTGTGGTTGGCTGCTTTCTGTCACGTGCATATCAAGTCATACTGTTTGGCTCTTGGCATGATTTTCCTTTTGGCACTCAGTGGGTTTCATCCTGCATGGCTTTGTGGACCTTTCCACACTTTTACTGCAGATTTACAGATCTCATGGAGCATCTTTAATTATGTTGACAACAGGCCTGCTTTATTAGCTCGTTTCCTTCACAAGTAGTCACTACTTCCTTAAGGGTCCACGCATCAACAGCTTGAAACTCCTAATCCTTTGAGATAACTCAGAAGTGGTGTCTCAGCTGGCTCCATGCAGCTCTTCTTTTAAAGGCAGAGGAAGACTGGAAACTTTATTTTGTTACAGAGGAGTTATGGCAACTTTCAGCATGACTGCACTTGTTATCTCACAGTGGGAGCAAAGATGCTGGACCACTTAAGAGAAATCTGGGGGCAAAGTGGGTTCTCAGGCATCTTGGCTGGCTGAAGGTCCTTGTTATTTGCTTGCTGTTGGCTCTTCTGCCTATCTTCTCTGTAGCAGTGTATTCAGAAAAAATTATTAGAAGATAATTCAATTATCTACAATAACTGTGCTGTTTAGAGAAAGTGAGAAAAGTATGCAGTAAGCAAGAAGGTGGAAGACAATGTAACAAAGAACTGGGCACAGCATGGCCTGATGGAAGACTGAATCCTGCCTTGCTCATTGCCTTAATTACAAATATTTTACCAATTCTCTCATTTACATGGCGGCAGGACTCTGCCAGGAGCCCCTTGACCGTATGTTGGAATGAACAAGAGCAACCCAAGAAATGTGACCTACCATCACCTTTTGTTCTCAAAGATATTTTCAGCGACAGTAGGTTTTGTTTGCACCATGTCTCAAAAACCCCTGCAGCAGTCTCAACTGGTGGGCTCCTGGAGAATGGGAAGGCCTTGTAACCATTTCCCCTATTTTATTTTCTATAAAAGTGCAAGCATTTTAAAGAGAAAACCTGACAAGTCGTTTCCTATCATGCGTTGTAATTATCTATTATAATAGGGAATAAAGGATTAATTAGTTTTCAAGCTGCAGATATGATTTAATTAGTTTTCAAGCTGTATCTGAAGCACCTGTCTTGGCAAAATCAAAGTGATTTCAGTTAGGGGAAAAAGAGGAGAAGGAGAGGAGGAGTCCAAGTCCATCAGTGCTCACCCACCTCAGTGCTGACCACAGCTCCATAGTGGGCAGCATTTTTCCGTTAGGATTAAATGTGACTTGGGAGAGAAATGGGTATAAAAAGGGTATAGGTACCGTGGCATCACCATGAGCACCTGACCCTTAGGGGAAGATTACTGCCCTGCTGCAGCTTTGCTCTGCGTTAAGTGCAGTTGCATCTTTCTTCCAAGATAATAATAATACAATTATCCTGCAAGAATATAAGCTACTTATAGAATTATAGAATCATTAAGATTGGAAAGACGTCTAAGACCATCTAGTCCAACCATCAGCCCATCCCCACCCCACCATGCCCCTCAGTGCCACATCTCTGTGGTTCTTGAACACCTCCAGGGATGGTGACTCGGCCGCCTCCCTGGGCAGCCTGTGCCAATGCATTACCAACTCTATCTGAGAATAAATTTTTCCTAGTATCCAACCTACTTCTCCCCCCAAAAAAATCAGATTTCTGGAGGAGATATCCAAAGGAACGAGAGTTTTGCATCTTGGAGATGGGAAGAAATGGACCGATCCTATTTTGGGGGCAATATCAAAAGATTTTTTTCACGCACCTTCTCCCCCCCATTTCTCCCCTGTGCATTTATTCTGAATCTCTCCTCGCTGAGCTGCTGGCCGTGCTGCAGCACGCTCTCTTCCTGTAGTAGTAGTAAAGGTCGCTCTTCCCCGCAGTGGTTTTTTTGGCCGGGTTATTTTTATCTGGGAGCAGCCCAGCCGCGCTTCTCCCCTCCCTGCGATCGCACCCGCACGCGACGCAGCCGATGCGAGCCGAACCGCAGCCCGGCTCCGTTTATTTTGCTCTTGTTGTTATTATTATTATTATTATTATTTTATTTATTTCTTTGGAACCGCTGGGGCTCTGCGGTGGAGTTGCGCCTGGTTGCTCGCCAGCAGCTATAAATAGCGTTGTGTACAAGCAAGAAGCGCCTGAATGAGGTTGAGCGGCAGGAAAGGAAAAGCCCCTTTTGGCTTCCAGCTGGCTGCCGGCCAAGCAGCGCATTGCTTCAGCAGCCGAGCGCTCGGAGGTAGCGTGGGAAGGAGGGAGCTGGATGGTCGTTCTCCGGTTAGAGGTGCTGGGCTGGATTTAGGAATGGCACGACTCCGGGGGGGTTCCCGTTTGCCACCCGGCTGGAAGTCCCGAAGGTTTTGGGGGCAGTGGGGAAGGTTTCAGGCATTGCGGTGGCGACGGGAGGATGCTGGTGTGAGTGGGGCTGTGCAAATACACTGCAAGGAAGTACTCGAACCCTAAATATGTGTATATATTTTCTTTAATGCGTAGATACCTCATTTAAATATATCCGTACTTAAAAATTTTCGGTATATACATATATTTAAAATAAAAGGTACTTTTAAGTGCCATATAAGTGCACAGATTAAATGACAGTGTTACTATAACTGAGGGAGCTGGGCTTGTTCAGCTGGAGAAGAGATGACTCTAGGGAGACCTCATTGAAGCCTTCTGATACTTAAAGGGAGCTTATCAACAGGAGGGACATCAACTTTTTACATGGGTAGACAGTGATAGGACAAGGGGGAATGGTTTAAAGCAAAAGAGGGGAAATTTAGGTTATGTGTTAGAATGTCTTTTTAGGTTGTCTTTACTCAGGGGGCAGTGAGGCACTGGCACAGGCTGCCCAGAGAAGCTGTGGATGCCCAATCTCTGGAGGTGTTCAAGGCCAGGTTGGATGGGGCCCTGGGCCCTGATCTGGTGCCTGATGTAATGGTTGGCAACCCTGCCTGCAGCAGGGGGGTTGGAAATAGATGATCTTTGAGGTCCCTTCCAACCCACGCCATTCAGTGATTCTATGATTATAAAGTGAGTGCGTGCCAGAATGCTCACGTACACTTTTTCAGTGAAAACTGACCTGGTCTGGGTAAATCCTGACCTTCTCATGTGCTTTTCTTCCAGCCACACCAATGGGCTTTCTAGGAAGGGTTGCCATCAGTACAGGCTAGATTCGTGGGAGGGAAGCAGAGTAAGGGGAGAGGTTGCTGACTTGTAAGCTACTACAAATAGTGACGAGAAGTAGAAGTACCTAAGGAATGTATTCATTCTTCCTTCTCCCTATTATCTCCTTATTATCAGCAAACATAATGAGGAGTGTTTCTGCTGAAAAAAAAAAATGGCATCCTTCAAGAAGTATGGCCAACGGTTTACTTAACTGGGTTAGATTTCTTAAAACTTCCAAACTGATGAATTAGCACTGCAAGGAAGCTAGCAGGACATGAGGGATCAGCTGATGTGCTGATGAAGGCAGCATTAGTTTTTAATAGCGCTGGTAATGCATTAATAACTGCTTCTGTGGCAGCCCAATGCATTGCAACGTTTATGGTCATCTTTGCTGTGTGATGACAGAGCAGTCGCTGTAACTTTGCCTGCTCCAAATATTCTTAGGTCCTGCAGAGTCTACTTCAGAGGAGCCATGTGCTGTGGTGGTTGCTCTGTTTTGGGGACTTCTTCGTTTTGAATGCTCCATGCTATTACATCGACGATCTCACAGTATAGATAGTGCAGCAGTAATTTAGTTAATAAATAAATCTCCCTCTTTCTGGTTTCATACCTATTCACATGCTATTGCTGCATTATACTGCTGGATAGTTTTTTCTTCTATAATTGAATAGTCTCAAAATGCAGAAATGGCATGCTATTTATTTGAAATGTTTAGAGGAAAATTAATCGGCCTGTTTTTATGACTGGCCCTTTGTGTCACAGTCATATTTTTAATGGGCTGATTTATGAAGCTAGAGTAAGTGGACCAAAAAAATGTCTCCTTCGCATGAATTGCTGAGGCTTCTTTTATGGAGTTCTAGGTTTGGGTTTTGTAGTTTCTGCTTTTGTAGCAGGAGGCGGAAAGTTTTGAGCAGTGCTGCAGCCATGTCTGCATGTGCTTCTGGTGGGGCAGAATGCAAAATATCCATGTTTTCCCTTGTGCTGTTGTGACATGCTTTGATCTCCCATGGTGAAATGCAAGATGCTGCAAGAGGAAGGGATGCTGGGGATACAGAGGGGCTTCTCTAGCCCCTTGCATTCCTGGGGTGGCCAGTTCAGAGGGGACTGTCTGGAGGCAGGGGCTGGGTTTGGGGCTGCAGCTGGAAATGCCATTAGGGGGGTGGGCGCGATGGAGGGCAGCAGAGCTGCAGGAGCCTTGCATGATGACACTGAGAAGTGTGGATGGGGACTTTTCCCTTGTTCAAAGCAGGCAATTTGTTCTACTTGGTGGGATTTGCTCTCTGAGGTCAGAGACAAAATGCTGAGGGAGTCTGCAAGCAATAGTTCAGGGTGCCCGCAAAGAAGCGGAGGTGGAAGCACTGCTTGCAGTCCCAGGGCAGTTTCGGAGACTTCTGAGCTGTGGTTTCTGGCACCATGTGTGGCTATGGGAGTTTTCCACCCACTCTGCGGGGGAGCCTTTCCACGCCAAGACCTTGCTACCCGGGGAAACGCTCTTATCTCTGCGATAAAATTCTGCTTCTGTTGTTTTTGGCAAACAGCCCGCTCCCCTTACCATCACCGTGACTGCACCAGTTAAATTCTTTGGCGCAGGACAGATGTTTCAAGGAGCCTGAGCAAAGCAAGGTGGTTGGAACGCTGCTGCTCCGCTCCCTGAGCGCTCCCTCCCTGGGGCATCTGCACGTCTGTGGCAGCGTGGGTTGTTGATGGGGAGGTGTTGTCCTCTAACAACTGAGAGATAACGGATAAGGACGTTTAAGTGGTGGAAGGTGATGGTCTCATGAGAGACCAGCACCAAAAGCACTCCAGGAGCTGCTGGCCTCATGCAGAGCTCAGGGCACTCCTGGGCTGAGCAGTTCATGGAAAATACATGGGTTGGTAGGAGTTAGTGCTAACTCTGAGGCTGGGATTTGGTTTATTATGTTGCAATACCTCTACATTTTACACTTTTTTTTTCCTGACTGTATGGAGAGCCCCCAGTTTGTACACGTAGAAAGTTGTATGGGAACTGCTGAGTCATGGCCTGAACCACTGATTGAGCACTTGGAGGAAAGACCCAGCTAGACCTGGAAGCACAGGTGAAGGCAATTCTCTTAGGCCTCATTTAAGGGCTGACTGCCACTGAGGAAGGATTTCTTTCTAGAGATCCCTGCTTGGTGGAAGCTTTTCCCTGTGAACTCAGAATCTTCTGATGGGGTGAGCAATCTACTTCCCTTTCTTTGTAGCACCTTTCTGTCGTGCCAGTCCTTCCACCTCTTTTGTAATGCCTTTTCCATTGTGTTGATCTTTCCAGTTGCTACAAAAGTGCTCCGCTGGGAGGCTGAAAATAATGCATCAGTGTTTGTAAGAGACTCACACGATCACATGGAGATTATGTATGCATCCAGCAGGTGCTACTTGAAATTAGCTCCTGGTTATGTGTACAAGAAATTGCCGTTGTGCTAAAACCACATGTATATGCGGCACTCATTTCCCTAGGCGATCAGGTTGCATCACTTTGGGCTGGGCTGAAGGACTACCAGGTCATGACAAGTGCGTTCAGTCTGCAAAGAATAAGATTCGTCATCCCTGATCAGCAAGTCTCTGTCTTCTTTATTACTACTCTTCTTCTACCATACTACTGTACTTCTTGTGTATATTTATATGTATATGCATTGCAATCCTGGAAAAGGTGCTAGAGGAAGTTCTCCACACAGTTTTGCAAAGTTATTTCAGGAACAGAACACCCTAAGTTCTCTGAAGAATGCCTATAGTCACCGGAGAGAGTGGGTTGCAAGCTTTCCTACAGTATGTTTTCTTTCTCTATCTGAAACTCATACTATAGTGTGAGATGCACAGAGTTGTCTTTCTGAGAGATGCATAGCAGTGTATGTAGGTACGCAGTGTAATTAGCAGTGTAATTACCCTCCTAATTAATGAAAGCCTCGGGGTTTTGACATCAGAAATAGTGGCTGGGAAGAGCGTGTGTCAATGTGCTGGGTTCACGGTGTCCCTGCAGCCTGCTCTGGGGGCTCGGGCTGAGCTGATGTGAATCCCCGATGAGATGTATGGGGCAGGGGCAGCAGCCATTAGGAGAACGGAGATTGAGGTGAAAGCACGGTGGCCTCATGCAGATTGGCACTAAACCTTGCCAAATTAAATGTTCAACCTCTCCTCTGTCAGGGGTTGCATTAACCAATGGTGTAATTAAGAAAAAAACTAGTAATTTTGCTTTGAGAGACAGTTGAGAGAGGTCTTGCGCCTTGAGTTGCAAAAGCGAACAACAGTGATGTCGATCAGATTCAAGTGCTCGTACTAACAGGTTTCTACCAGAAATGAGGCAGTAGGCAGTTAATTCTAGTGCCAAGCAGAATTCTAGTTCCTGCTGCAAAAAAAAGAAGTGGAGAAGGTGGAATATGGTTTAAAGGAAAAGGAAAAGCACTTTCCATTACTGGAGTGGCAATAAAAATCAGTTGCTCACTGCTGATCAGAGCTTTGGCTGTATTAAATGGGCACAGGTTCAGACTGTGCCTTCTCGTTATTTGTTTTATTTATAAATTATAACAAAAAAAAAACCGCACACAAATTAGCACACCACGCATTTTAATAAACAGAATCACAGAATGGCTTTAGGTTGGAAGGGACCTTAAAAATTATCCAGTTCCAACCTCCCTGCCGAGGGCTGGCTGCTCCCCCCGGCTCAGGCTGCACAGGGCCTCAGCCTGGCCCTGAGAACCTCCAAAGATGGGGCACCACAGCTCTCTGGGCAGCAGTGCCAGGGCCTCACCGCCCTCTGAGTAAAGAATTTCCTGCTAACATCTAACTTAAACTTCCCCTCTTTTAGTTTAAAGCCATCCCCCCTTGTCCTATCATCACCAGACTGTGTAAAAAGTCGTTCCCCCCCTCCTGACTATAAGCCCTCTTCAAGTACTGGAAGGCCTGGCTGCTCAGCATTGTTTCCTATCCTAGAGCTGTGCCATCTCCCCCAAAACCCTACTGCTGGCCTGTGTGTGGTCAGCTGCCATTTATTAAACTCAAACTCCACAGCAAACAGCATCACTGCAGGGAGAAAAGAGTTTTCTACCAGTCTGTTTTGGTGATTTTTGCACCTTTGGTGTAGGCGGGCCCTCCTTTAGTTGGGAAAAGCAGATATTGGTGCCTTGCAGGTTGGTCCCATGTGTGGGCTTCCCGTGGGCTGCAGCTCTTCAGGAATTGCTCCAACATGGGCCTGTACCATGGGGCCCATCCTTCAGAAGCTGCTTCCCCAGCCCAAGGGCTGCAGCTCTGGCCTGGGGCTGCTTCTGGGGGGGCTCTCCATGGGCTGTACCTCTTCCAGGCCACATCCACTGCTGTGCCGTGGGCTCCTCCATGGCTGCACGTGGAGATCTGCTCTATGTTGTGCCCATGGGCTGCAGGGGGACAGCCTGCTCCCCCATGGGGCTCTCCTGGGCTGCAGCCTCTTTCTTCAGTCTGCTCTCCCAGAGGCACAAGTGTCATTTGTGGCTCAGCTCTGCTCAGCAGTGGGTCCCTTTTGGGATATCTGGAGCTGGCTCTGGTCTGACCTGGAGCAGCTATTGGGGTTGCTCACAGAGACCACCCTGCAGCACCCCACTACCGAGACCTCGTGTTGTAAGCTTGATTCATGTAGTCACAGGTCTCCAGGTATCACAGTCCCCCCCCGTAGGTTAGCACCTCAGGTACTGTGTTCAGTTTTGGGCCCCTCACTACAAGAAGACATTGAGGCCCTGGAGTGTGTCCAGAGAAGGGCAGTGGAGCTGTGAGGGGTCTGGAGCACAAGTGTGATGGGGAGCGGCTGAGGGAGCTGGGGTTGTTCAGTCTGGAGAAGAGGAGGCTCAGAGGAGTGCTTAGTGCTGTCTACAACTGCCTGAGAGGAGGTTGTGGTGAGGTGGGGGTCGGCCTCTGCTCCCAAGTAACAGTGATAGGATGAGAGTTAATGGCTGTAAGTTGTGTTGGGGGAGGTTAAGGTTGGATATTAGGGAAAAACTTGTTTGAAAGAGTGGTATTGCACTGGTACAGGCTGCCCAGGGAGGTGGTGGTGTCACTGTGCCTGGAAGTATTCTCAAGTGTGGAGATGCGGCACTGAGGGGCAAGGGTTAGTGGGCATGATGGGATGGGTTGGTGGTTGGACTTGGTGATATTGATGGTCTTCTCCAGCCTTAATGATTCTGTGATTCTGTGATAAGACCACAGCATCCAGCAGGGCCCTTCCAGGAGCAGCCTGGTGGTGCTGAGCCACTTCTGAGGAGCCAAAGTCACTCCTTGAAGCACTGCTGCATCACGATTCACTTGCAGCAAGCAGAAGGTGTCAGCAGTTCTGTTTACGAGCCGCTGTCCTCTCCCCTGTAAGTCATTCTTGACAAAAGGAAGTTTAAACGCTCGCATTGATTCCTGGCTGGGAGTGCAAAACATCCACACACAGCAGCGGCGCTGAGATTTTTCAAAGCAATCTGAAGGATTTAAAGTGTTTTTAACATCTCCAGCACAGTGCTCCCAGGCCTTGGACCTTTGCTTTTAAGCATCTGTAAGTCACAGATAGATTTAGGAGATAAAATGCTGGAGACTCTTAGTCATCTCAGTGCGTATTTTTGTTATTATTTCTTTTAAGGAGAGCAGGCGTACTAAATTTATCCTTTTTAATGTTTGGAGATTGATAGTTACAGATTTGGCCTTTCTGAAAGCATGATGAGTTTTGTCAACAACGGGATGACTTAGAAGTGAGATTTCTGGAGACTTTTTCATAAGTCTCCTCCTTGTCACTGAATAAAGTAACCAAAATGTAGTCCTTCTAGTTTAACACATGCAAGAAACGGAGAGGCTTTTAAGAATTTCTATTGAAGCTATTTTATATGTCAGATATTTTGGCATTACTTACCTTTTGTTACCATGTTCATCTGCAGAGGATCTACCCAAATAGTGATTGCTGCTCCACTTGGTTGTTACCTGGCTCTGTGCAATACCCCTGTGTCATGCTGCAGTGAAACAGCTCATGGGAGATTCTCATGGGTCAGCTCTGTTGCATGTTACCAGCTTGTCAAGGACTCGCTTGACAAATTGAAAATTAGCCAAGTGCTTTTCCAAGCCAAAAGTTGCCCGAGATGATGTGCATGCTTCATACCAAAGAGCTGTTTTTGGTTCTTTAAGGTGATTGACTCCAATTCACATCTGATTATTAATTGGGCCCAAATAAACCTGGACAGTGATCCTATAAATTTCTACATATTAGGGTTCAAGCAGTGAAGTCAATATTAATTAATAGCCAAATGCATTGTTTTATTTATGTAATCAGCCTCCTGACAGCCTGAGCATCCTCAGAGGTTCGTTATGCTTGAAGGGTGGGAGCGGTGCCAGAACATCCCATTCTCCATTGTTATAAAACAGCAGATAATCATAGAATCATAGAATGGCCTGGGTTGAAAAGGACTATAATGATGATCTAGTTTCAATCCCCCTGCTGTGTGCAGGGTTTCCAAGCACTAGACCAGGCTGCCCAGAGCCACATCCAGCCTGGCCTTGAATGCCTCCAGGAATGGGACATCCACAACCTCCTTGGGAACTGCTCCGTGTAATAGCTGCAAATTTAATATATCACCTCTGTGTTATGTGCCTCTAGGTCCTTTCATAAGGGGAGATGTGCTGGTGGACCTCGTGGAGGCTTCTCCTTGCCCTCCCACTAGCTCTCACCTCACCTACTCCCAGCCACAGACCAGCACAATGGGGAAAAGTGACATAGGCATCACTGGAAGCTCATGCAGTGACTGCAGAATGTTGCTGTAGAGGTTATGCATCCTCATGTTGGGCAAGTTGAGGAAGCAACAGAGTCGTGCTGGAGGCAATGAGAGGGAGAGGCAGCCTTGTGTTCTTGGGCATAAGGTTGGATGGGAGGGGATGGTGGGCTAACAGGTGTAAGCTAAGGATATTTTTTTCTACCTTTTTGTTCCCTTTATTTCCTTCCTCATTTTCTCATGGAAGACACCAAAATCTCTGAGGAGAAAGCATTAGGGGCAGGAGAAAAGAGAAGGGTAAGGAGTGGCTAGGATCAGGTGGGACAAAGCAACCACAAAAAGTTGCAGAAGGTTGCAGGAAGAAAGAAAGAGCATATGGAGAAGCACTGGTGGAAAAGGAGAGGATCTCCAGAGAAGGGGTAGAGAATGCCCCTTATGAAAGCATGCCAGTTCCAGTACGAACTAAATGATTTCAAAGTTGTTTAAGATCCACTACAGAAGATATGCAAAGGATTTAAGGTCTTTTTAAAGAGGAGTGGTGATGTTTGGGTACCAGAATTATCAGATCACTGTGCTCAAAAGTAAATCTGTTTATTTGAAGGAGCAGTCTATAGATTTTTCTGCCTTCCAGTAGTTTATCTGCAGCTCCTGGATGCTCCCCATAAACTTTCCTCCTGTAAAAATACCTGTAGCGTACCTCAAATGCACACCTTCATCCACTCCTCCCCACTCCCACCCCCCCAAAAAAAAGGGTGAGGGGAAAGAAAGAGGAATAAAAAAGGCAGAATAGTTTCCAGGCAGATGTGCAGATGCCTCTTGGCAAAAGATATTTGACAGCGTCAAGATTAACGTTTCATGCAGGTATTTGTGTTTTCTCTCTAATCCGTTATTACAGTGAATTAGGATACCTTTTGGCTGCCATCTCTCCTCTAAGCAGCGGGCTTCTCATAAGTTATTTATGTGGGAGATGTCACCTTACTAATTGTGTTCCTATATAACCTTATGGTGCTGATGCAGAGCGTTCCCCAGCAAGGAGGATACATATGAGGTGGAGCCAGGCTGGATCCAGAGCCCTCATCTCTGAACGTGCACCATACTTCATTCATGCTAAAGAAAAATAAAAATTTGCAGAGATTTGTGGCCATTTAACCAGAGCACGGCTTCATTTTTGTTGAAGAAAAAAAGAGATTTGTGGCCACCTAAAGGTATACTATTGGATTTTAAAAAGATTGCATATATACACTTGTACGCATAAATACAATATGTGAATGTAAAACAAACACATACTGCCAGCTCTACTTACGATACATTAGTGTTTTAATTCAGCTGAAATATGTTGTGCCTGTCACGCTTCTGCAGTCGGAGTTGCATTTTTGGGATCACAATGACCTCAGTGAATGATGGTCCTCCCCTGCAGGGCTGCCTGGTGGTAAGTCCTCCAAGGAGCTGAGCATTTTGCTTTTTCCAGGGCAAAATTTCTTTCTTTCCATTTTTTTTTTCTTCCCACCATTGAAGCCAGTTGTTTCATTCAAGGAAAATGAGATTTTGATTGAAAACTTCCAGTGTCTCAGTTTTGGCCCCAGTTCAGCGGAGCACATCTTGCGATTCCAGTTTAGGCCCGTCGTGTACTTATATATATTGTCCAAATGTCATGTTTAAGGCCTTTACCTGAAAGATATGGGCCAACACACATGTCTGAATGTTCTTCTGAATCTGGGTATTTAATAACATCAGCCAGATGTTCGGCAGGCTGTTGTTGAGGTGCGTGTGCAGATGGAGCGTAGGAGGGAAAGCTCTTCCTATCATTCTCTGCTTTTCTGATGCTTACAGACATGGTTTTTCATCTTCCACATTTGTGTATCCAGATGCAGATGACAATAAATGTTCTGAAAAATTACAATTTTTTGACAAAGTTGTTGAAGTAATTTCTTGATAGCTTGAGGTTTCTCACCATGAGTGCTTCTTATCCCAAGAGGTTTCCTAATGGGATGTTGGTTGGTAGCACTGTGTATCCACCTGCTCTGGTCTCAGTGGATGAATTTTATGAAGGCACCATGTCTTTCTACATTAACCCTGAGGAATGTGTTGTGCTTTGGCCATATTTTGGTTAAGTATTTTCTCCCATCTGGACATTTCGGGTTGTGAACTTCATTTTATGTGGACATATCAGGAGACCTCTGGCTGATGGGAAGTGCCCATTACTTTTGCAGTGCTACTGGCCTTTACTTGTTGCCTTTTTCTGTGTGTTTGGGTTTTGTTTTTATTATATACTGTTGTAACTCCATCTGTGGACATAATGGATTTTGTGTGTTTTAGGAGACAAATGGGGGAGTTCCACTTGAAGGTGCCCACTGACGGGCTCTCCCCATACCACCAGTGCTTTCTGCCTCTGAGCTGGGTGATTTTTAGCTGCAGCATCCAGGTTATGAGTGTATTTTGTTGAGCATGTTGAAAATCTTTCTCATTGGCAAAGTGTGTGCATCTGCAGTATGAATTCCCCAGCACTGCTGTGGATTTTCTTTTTAAGCCAACTGCATCAAAAGAGCTCGGCTGGGACTCTTCTTGCTGCATTGGTGCAAAAGCAGGGGAAATATCCTGAAATTGATCCATTTGTTTGGGGGACTGGTTTGGGTGTTTGTTGGCTTTTTTTTTTTTTGAGTTGTTTGATGGTTTTCTTTTAATCCATGGGACCAAAAATTGCTCTTGTCTTCAGGAAGATGTGTTCCTGCAGCATGGATTTAGCTTCAGCTGCAATCTGGTATGTCTTTCCCTAATAGGAAAGCTGTCTGCCTCCTCTCCCCCATAGCATTTCTTGCTCTGTTTTCTGTTGGTTTTGCTCTCTTTAAGTGTGCTCCTTCCTCTAAGCCCAGCAGCTGAGCATCTCTGAGTCTCAGTTAAGCATGTGCTTATGTGCTGCCTTGGAGAGGGGAGGATTTTGGTCCTTCTGAACCACCACTTCCCACGCTGCACTGATGTTCCTGGGATGTCACTTGTAGCAGGCACGTAAACCTTTCTGCTCCATCTGTGCTTATATGGCCAAGGAGATGTGCTGTGTCCCTACCAAGCTGCACAAGTGCAGTTGGTTGAGTAGCTGCTTTATGAACTAATTCCTTTGTTATGGGGTACGTCTGAATGGAGGAGGTGGATTGATGCCTGCTGTTGGGTTTGGTCGTTCGTGCCTACTCATTTTTATGAAGGACCTGGTTTAACTGGTGATGTGTTGGGGTTGGGTGGGGGAAAGAAGCAGAGTGACTGGAGCCCAGGGTCCCCCCCCCGCTCAGCTGCACCCTATCCTCCACAATGGGAAGGACACTATGGACCTCCATCCCAAAAAAAAGCCTGTAAGCATTGCAGTGTCTTGGCAGATCTGAGCCTTCCAGCTGGCTTTTCAAAGGGTGTTGCATTGGCTTTGGTGATATCTGCACAGGTATATCCACATTTGAGTTTGGTCCTCCGTCTAGCTGTAGATGTCCCTACTCATCGCAGAGGAGTTGGACTAGGTAACTCTTAAAGGTCCCTTCCAACTCAAATGATCCTATGATTCTACAAAATTCTGTGGTCTTCATGCTTGCTTTTTACTGCGTGCGAAGAAGCTTGGGATGTGACATGTCTCCTTATGGGTTCCCCTGTATTTGTACCTGCAGAGGGGTGCTCTGCAGTTGCACAGGCAGAGACAGGATTCAGTGTGAATACATTTTGTGTTGAAACCTGTCCTAAATGCAGATGGGGCTCACTGGACTCCTCAGCTTTCTATTTTTTGTGGCAGAGCAATGGAGACGTCTTGCCCTACTTTGGAGTGAGAAGAAGGGAATGTGCGAGGGGAAGGGAAGCAGGAGCTGAAGTTGCTAAGGAAACACGAGCAGGGATGCTTCCAGGGCTCTCACCTGATCCCTGCTGCAGTCGCTCCTCGGTGCAGGTTCCCTTTCATGCCCGTGTCATGTAGCCTCCTGGGTGAATTCACGGTCACACAGCCTGCTGCAGGTGTCCCCCCCGGGGCTGTAGGGGCAGCCCAGCACCCAGCAGGGTCCCATGAAGATGTGGTCAGCACCTAGGCTGTCGTGGGGACATGACGCCTTTGTGCAGCATCCTGGTACTCTCTGGGCTGCTCCCCAAAGGCTGCCTGGGGCATGAGACAAGGGGGGATTTTCTCCTCCTAGGATGGCTTCTGGGGAATCGTCAGCTTTTCTTCCATAGGAAAGAGTGCAACAGGTTGGGTGGTTTCCATTGTTGTCCCCATAGCACGGGACATGGGAACACTGCTAGACCCATCTCAGTTGTCCCCACTTTCATTGCTTTCACAATTATAGTTCCCACGTCTCCCTCCAGACTACAAATCCCAGGGTATTTTGCTATTTGAATAATCTCTGCCTGGTGGCCTGTCTGATGCTTAGCACCATCCATAACAAGAAAGATGACTTTCATTGAATTTATCATTATGCAGGTATTTTCTTTCCTGCAAGTGTTTTATTTATTGCAGTGATTATTGATAGCTGCACTTAGCAATTCTGGTGAGGCAAAACAACCTTCAGCAGCGACTGCTTGGGTTTTTTTTTTTTTGTTTGCGCAGAATAAAAATCAATCCTGGCTAAATTTGAATATCTGGATTCCTCTCAGCTTGTTTTATTTTTTCCTTCTCTGTAAAATTTAATAATGCCTTGTAAACGTGTTCATCAGCTTCTCCCGTGTTCTTTAATTGAGCGCAGACGAATCTCGAATGACTGGGTTCTGTGTGGCTGTGTTGCTCGTGTTTCAGCAGCAATCCATTCAGTTTGAGCGCTGAGTGCTTTTGGATGGTGGATGTGGGACTGTTTGTGGCGTGATTATTTTCTTACATTCAGAATTAAACAGTTGAGGAGTACAGCAATTGAAACTTTCTCGTACCGCCTGGCTCCTCGGGAAGCAGCCTGCTCTGTGTAGGAATTGGAAGCAGCTGGCTTTGCTTTATAATTAATCAAGGGAGCGATTATCTTGTGATAATCTTGCCCCCTTCATCTCCTATTGCATAAGTAAACAGAACTTCAGCTTGTATATATTGAGTTTTGGCCTTCCACCTTTTGCTACCAGGGGCAAAAATTCAGGCATGCTGAGCCACCTCCAGCAGCCCTGCCCGGCCGTGCCCATCTCGGTATCCACACTGTGCTGGGACAGAGAAGGGCTCTGCCAGGAGCAAGCTGTCAAGCAGGGCCCACATGTCACAGCCCAGAAGGCACATGGGATAGGTGTGCATGGTTGCTGCAAGAGCTGGGCTTTCTAAAGCACCCAGGGAACTCAATTTTTTTTGCCAGAGGCTTTGAGGTGCACTGCTCTGCATGGTACAAGCTGCCCAAAGAGGCTGTGGGGTCTCCTCCTTGGAGATCTCCAGAAGCTGCCTGGATGTGGGCCTGGGCACCCTGCTCTGGACGGCCTGCTGGGGCGAGGTGGGACCAGAAGGACCCATAGGTCCTGCCAGCCTCAGCCAGTCTGTGATGCTGTGCCGTGTGCTTGGATGCTTCAGCATCTCATTCACCTTGCCCGTAGGTTGAGTTCATTAGGGTGGCTCTGGGCGAGATGAGCCTGGATTAGCTGAACTCATGTCCTTAAGAGCCTTGGCTACGGCTGAATTCCAAGTGCAGCTGGCACGCAAGTGGCTGTCAGGCTCCTGGCTCTGCCTGGAGCAGCCCTTTGGCTGGCCCTGGTGCTGCAGGGGACATGTGATGCCAGCGGTGGCATTGCCACCTCTTAACGATTACCAGCGTCTCTGTTCCCACACTATGGCCTAGCCTGGTACTTCACCTTTCCAGGCTGCTTTCCTAGAATCATTAAGGTTGAAAAGACCACGAAGATCATCTAGTCCAACCATCAGCCCATCCCCACCATGCCCATTAACCTTGTCCCTCAGTGCCATATCTACCCTTTTCTTGTAAACCTTCAGGGATGGTGACTCCACCACCTGCCTGGGCAGCCTGTGCCAGCCTGTTCAGGTCCTGTTTGAAGGGAGGGAGAAGGCACATCTAAATAACAAACAGAACAGCTCATCTCTACTTTTACTCCTTGCCTTTCTCTGCTGTATCATCCTGGGGATAGGTGAAACCATGAACTGGAAGGAAGCAGCTCCATGCTGGTTAGTCAGCAGCACTGGCACAGCTTGTTTGCTGGCCCGGAGGTGCTCACTGCTCACTCCTGTTCAAATGCACTTGGTTTCTAAATTAAGAGAGGGATTCTGCAGAAATACTTGGCATAAGTGAGTTGGAAAAAGGTTTTAAGGGTAAGCAGGTTATTTATACTCTGCCTTGCATGCCCAGCCTGCATTTGTGCTGCTAAGTCATTTGTGTGTATTTTATGGAGGAAAATCTCTGCTGTAAATACTCCTTAACCATCAGTCAGCTGCAGGGCATGGTGGGCAGCTGGGACACAGGAGTGGTTGGGGAAGGAGCTGACATGGGATGCAGCCCGTTCCCAAGGACTGCATAGAAACATAGAATCATTATGGTTGGAAAAGATCTCTAAGATTATCTAGTCCAACCATCAGCCTGTCCCCACCGTGCCCAGTAACCATGTCCCTCAGTGTCATATCTACACAGTTCTTGAACAGCTCCAGGGACGGTGACTCCACCACTTCCTGGGAAGCTGGTGCCAGTGCATCACTGCTCTTCTGAGAAGAAATTTTTCCTAATATCCAACCTAAAAAAGTGCATCCTGCACCGTTCCCATCCCTACAGCAGCTAGGAGAGAGAGTTGGGCCGAGTGGTGCATGGATGGGAAACCTGGAGCAGGGTTAGAGATTAGGGCATCTGTGTGTTGTCCCCAGCCTCCTCTGACCCATGCTAACTTAATTTTGAAGAAGGCTGTTTAATACTCATTTACCTCCTAGGGGCACAGGGATGAACTGGCCAATTGGGCACTGGAATGAGTGAAAGGGGCTAGGAGGTGCTTCTTGGTTAAAGGATGGAGGCAGAAGGTTTACAGGAGCTGAACCTTGTGAGATGTTAAAGGAAATCCCCATCTTTCCATGAAACGTCTGCAGTGATATTTATCCTCACATTTGTTTCATGAAAAGTGTTAAATACCAGCTTAAACATCAGCTGCTGCAAACCTCCATTGTGGAGGACAAGCAGAGGAATCCTTTGAAGGCTTCTTACAGCTGCAGGTAATTTCAGCTTAGTGTTTCCATTATTCTCCTTAAACCTGTAGTGGGAGGTTATTGCTGTCATGACAGATAGAAAATTCATCCCTCATTTGTCTCACTGAGGCGGTGGGAAGTTGTATGTAAGGATGGGTATGCCATGTGCTAGCTGCTCCCAGTCCCAGACAGATATTTTAAATAGTGCTTTGCATTGTAAAAGTAACTCTCCCCTCCTCTTTTTTTTTTCCCCCCTCTTTTTCTTTTATTTTTCCCCTTTTTTTTTTTTTTTGCATTGCTGGCTGGTCATTCGCCCACCGCCCCATTCCCAATTGAGACCTGGTGCGGAGGGGCAGATGAGGCAGTGAATGCATTCAGCCCGATGATTTCCACATGAGAAGGGCTCTGTGCTGGTGAAAGACGTGAACTCATTGCAGAAACCTCCCAAGAACAAAGCTTTGGAGAAAGGATCAACCTTATTAGCACATTGAAGGAGAAAGGGGGTTTGTCACTGTATCAGTTTATGCTTCAGCACATTAGGGCTGTAAATCTCTTTGTGGAAGGACTGATTTAAAAAAAAAAAAAACCAACCATATTTGCTTTGCTCCCTAAAAACCCAGGAAGAAAAAAAAAACAACATGAAATCCTCATCACCTTAGTTGCTGTAAATCTTTTAGACAAAGTTTATGGGGTTTGTTGGTTTGAAGCCTCCTGCAGTTAAAGTGATTTTTTTTATTTTTTTCAAGGGATCTTTTGGTTTCCCAAGTATTCTTCTGGCCTTTTCACTTGAAAAGGAAAGGCAAACTTTCATGAATTGAGCAGGGGCACTCTTTGAATGAAGCGTGGGTCAGTGCTTCTCCGGGCTTTTCTTTGCATTGTTTGAAGAATACACTGAGAATGGTAGGAGCAGATGTGCTGCTTCTATCCGGGCTTATTCTTCCCCTGTTATGGGTACGAGCTGCCTTTGCATTAATTTCTCCAGTACTCACTGTAGTTTATCCTACGTTACCTGTTGCATTGAGGCTGTTTGTAAGCAAGGACTGAGGCTCTTCTGATGGGAGTCAGTGCTTTCCATTGACAACATCCCATTTTTAAACGAAGACAAAAATAGGATGAGAAGGATTTATAGAAGCAGAAATCAGCAGAAAACCTCTCGGTTCGTCGATTTATGTTGCCAGATATATACCCTGCACTTGTGACCTGTCCTAGAGAGGTGTGCCTGCATATTGTCCTGGCACAGCTGGAATGGGAAAACAGCCAGGTGTGTTAGCGCTGAGAGGTGAGCTAATGCAGCATGCAGTCATTGACTAGTGAACCTGAAGTACTCATAGTACCTGCCACTGGCATTTAGCTACAGCAAAAAAAGCCATGGAAGGTGAAGGAGATTGCTTTTAAAATAAGTCTATGGGAGTGATTTCTCTGTGTTTTATAACATACTGAAAGATTAACCCTGCCAGTGCTTTGAGCACAAGGCTGTTAATGGCTTTTGTTTGGCTAGTGACTCTCAGTCTAAGCGTGCTCTAAATTAAATGGAGAACGGATACTTGTGGTCACAAACGTTTGAATGTTAGTGAGAAAAATAGAGACTTTTTTTTATTTGGGTAGAGGTAAAGCTGAGTCTGGCTTTGGAGCATCCAATGCAGGCAGCCAGCAACCTGCAAGGCTTTTTGCTTTTGGGTTGAAATCTCCCATCAGGATGAGAGCCCGTGAGCATGATGCCTGTTGTAGTGAAGCAAGGCCTCCTGTAGTAGATCCCAGCCACCAGATGCCCTTTATTTGTCTGGTCCTTAATTTTAACCCCCACACTCTCAGCTGGTCATGACTGTTTTTCATAGGCAGCTCTTCACAGTCTATCCACTTCTTAACACAGAGGGCAACTCCCCCACTCCTCTGGTCTTACCTGTCCACTCTGTCGAAGTATTCCAGTTGTGTGATTCATCCCCACCATGTTTCTGTGATACCAATTAGATCATAGTTTCCTAATTGCACCCCAGTTTCTGTCTCCTTGTGCTTATTTCCCATGCTGCATGCTTTGGTGTAGATTCTTACTCCTCCTGGTCAGCTGCGTCCCATTCATTATCAACATTCCCAGTCTCTCGAAGGTGCATCTTAAATCATATATCCCAAAGCCCTGAGCATGACACCATCAATGCAGCTGTTCATTCACTTGGTCTATTCTCTTCCTTCTGCCTGGTTCCCATTCTCCAACCCTTCAACATTTTCCCTAGGCACATAAAATCTTTTAAAATATTTTGATTTCCTAGTCGCAACCTCGTGTGACCCAGCTTAAAAGAGCTGGAGCAGATAGCAGTCCTCTGGCTTCATCATACCGGCTAGCCTCTTCTGATGTCCCAAACGCAGACCCCAGGCAGGCAGGAAACTTCTAGAGAGGTCATCCGGGTGGCTGATGGGTGCCTCAGTACCCCTCAGCATAGAGCCCTCAGTTGGACCATCTTAGCACGGTTGACCCTTTGTCACTGCATGGCAGTGCCTGCGTTCCTGCTGTTACGATATCCCTCAAGGTAGGCTTTGTCTCACAGACACACATCATTGCAGCCATCGTTTCAAGGACGGTATCTCTTTCACAAGGACTGTATCTCTTTCACCCTCTGCATCTCTCGTCCTCTTGAAATTGAGCAGTTGTTCGGGTGAGAATGTAGAGTACCTGCTCATCCTTCCCTGCCAGTAACGATGGAGGTGATTTATTCTGGTTGGAAAACAAAAAAAAGAATAAAGATTACTCATCTACTCCATTTCTGCTCCTTTCTCTTTCTTTGTTCACGCACACAGTGGGATGTGCCCTCACTTTGGAGAGAAGGATGTGTATTTCTCACTTACTTTATGGTAAGTACATTTTAAAAACAGAGCTAAAATGCAAGCAATTGAACTTACTCCATCCCCTAGTCAAGGTCAGTAAGAAAGATGCTATCTTAAGCAGGGTTTGTGGTGCATTTGTGTGCTTGCAAGACTCCTTGGATCCCAGCTATAGGTTGACCATTTGGGGAAGCATTCAGATGACAAAAGGAGAAGCTGAGTACAATCGACTTGAGATTTTGTAGACTTAAGGCTGTTGAAGAGGGCTGTGATGTATTAATTGAACCTTCTACATAGCATGAAGGATTTTATCACTGGATACCTTCAGCCAGCCTGTTTTCTACAGGGTACTCTTCAGGTTTAAAATCTGTTCCAAGATAGCGATCTTCTTAAGCCTCTAAGATTGCTTAGCATTCAGCAGGGCTACAAGCAGCACGGTTGGCTGAGGAGCAAAATGATACTTGGTGTATCGGTTCCAAATCCTGTGGGGATACCCATGATGTGGCAGAGGCAGTTGTTGCTGAGGCAAAGCTCTGCTGAAGGAGTGGGACCAAGAAATCTGACTGCAGTGAAATCTAATATCCGCGCTGGTGTTTGAGTTAAAAACCGCCTGCTTGAGCTCTCCTGCTATTCCAGCAAGATAAGTCTGTGTGCTTCCAAGAGGAACCGTGCAGAAGTTGTGTTATGCATCTATAAATGGAGAAAGGAAACAAGGATCGGGAGGTAGCAATCTTAGGGTAATGGGGGAAAGAGGAGAGTTGCAGCTGGAGGAGAGATACCTGGGAGGCACATCTGGCTGCTGCATATGACTTCTTTAAAAGAAAAAAAATGGCAATTCCTAATCTCCTACTGAGGATGCACTGAGTTTGGGATTCCTGCCGTGCTGTGGAAATCACACTGTGCCTTCAACGAGCTTTACTGAGCATTGAAATGCATGAGGAAGAGTCGCTTGCTTTCTAGCACTGCTGTGCTGTGCTCTGTTCTCGCTGTCCCTTAGGCAGATGACTTGCAAGGTGGGATTTCCCTAAAGCACTTGGGATTGAGTCAGCCCTGCTTCCAGCAGCCAGGGGAGATAGCTGCTGAGGGCCATGGGAAACCCCTCCCGGAGCTGCTCGGGTCCGCAGGGACGTGCACACGCGCTTTGATCAGGCTGCACGCTGCTCTTTGAAACCACGTTTTTATGTGTAGCAGCAGATAGGCAGGATTCCTGGGGGCTTTGTGCTTCAGTTCCGCAGCAGCCTGTCGTTTGTTATCCTGCTGCAGTGATGATGGCTAGAAATGAAAGACCTCGACTCAGTGCAACTTGGGCACCATCTTGTTTGGCTGTACGGTGGAAAGATACAATCAGCATCCCTGGAGCTGGGACTGGGGTTTCCCATACAGATAAGCTCTGGGGAACAGCTTTCTGGTGCAGTGGATGCTTGTATGCTCGAAGCTGATGACCTGACATGCTCTATGTATTTTGTTGTGATGCCTGGAAAGGCAGTAGGGTGAGTCACAGAGAGTGCCTTAACCCAGGGAAACAGCACTGTTAGAAGTGTTGGGAAGACTTGGGAAAACAAAAGCCCAAGAGCTGTGTGCTTTGTTCTTAATTGGCTCTGGCCTTAATTTAGCTCAGCCTAGCTATAGAGGGTTGCCTCGAGTGATGTGCTCGATGGTGTCTCTGAGGGAGCGCTGCTGCTGCTGCAGTGGGACCAGGCTGCTGCAGCCTCAGTGTGAGCTGCCCCCGGATTTCACCAGTGACCTGATACTGCCTCCCTTCTCCCTGTCCCATCTTGGCTTTGCTCCTGGAAGGAAAAACTTGAGCATGTTGTGTGTGTCACGTAACGTGTTGCTGCCAGAAATGCTTTGGATGCTGCGCTAGGAAGAGCTCTTTGGACTGCTGTTGTAATGCTCTCATTCATGTTTGCCTACCTGGTTTAAAGTGTTACTAGCTCCTGAATGCAGGAACTATTTGCAGGAACTTGTTCCCTTCCCTTACAGCCAATCATTTGGTCAGATGTGCTATTGAAAATAAAATGCAATATGAATTTAATGGGTAATAGCTACTCCCAAATGACTATGCAAATGTGGACTTCCTATTTTTAACCTGCATTATTTCATCGCAATTTATCCACGGGGGTAAATTGCAACAAAACAGCGTTGTTCTAAAATAAGCATGATTGCTAGTGGATATTCGGCTGCTGCAGCAGCCCCATGTGCGCAGAAGCCACCGAGTGATTGCAGCCAGCATTTGCGGGCTGTGATTTGGAGAGGGAGTCTGTGATATGGAAAATCCCTTGCAGCTGATGTGTCAGTCATATCTGAGGACTGGGAGGGAGGGATAATAGCACCTTTGCTTTCCAGTTGAGGGCAAGCAGCTTGCAAAACGCCAGTGATTTCTACATCCAGGCTGGGAGTTACCCGAGCTCAGAGCTGCAGTATTTTTCTTGTGGCTGTGTAAGGCACAAAGTCTGGGTGCTAAGCAGCACCCATCCCAGTGCACCCTGCAGAGGTCACAGCTGGCCCCAACTGACAATGAGGTGGCACTTCCCTTGTATTTTTGGGGATTTTGTATAAACTGCTTTTGCAAATTGGAAGAACCCCAAGAGCTTGTTTCTTGGGTTTGTTTCTCTAAACCACAACCTCTCCCATCACTGCAAAAGGGTGCAGTTACCTGGGCTTTTCTGCCCAGGAAGGGGAGGATTTCAGGTGTCCATCCATCTCAGTGTGAGTGGTGGGGAATGAGCAGAACTGAGGAGGCGGAAATAGAATCCAAGAATAATAAGTCATCACACCCCTGTGACATGTCCTTGCCATAGGGGAACAGCTCATTTTGGCTTAGTAAAACCTGCTGGGTGCTTTCACTGAGAGCTGCCTGGCTGGGCAGAGTGGCACCATGGTGGTGGGATGATTGTGGTGGCCCACCAGGTGTATTCCTTATTTCAGTACTGTGCTGCTTCACATCCGATAGAAATCCTTGCTTTTCATCTGGCCCCAACATGATCTGCACTAAAATGACTGCTGATCAATGTGACTTTCCCCTGAATTCAGGGAAATCTCAGCAGAAGGCTGGAGCCCAGCAGGAAGCAGCAGCAAATGCCATCTCTCCCTGTTAGAGAAAGAGCCTCCTCCTTCCTCGTTAAAAAAATTAATAGTCCTGAAATAACTCCTTTGTACTCATAGCTGGTCAGAAATAACTTGAGCATCTCAGGAGTCCCCTCATGCATTTGCTGAAAGCCTTGCTCAAGATGCAGAGCTCACTCTGTTCTACAGCAAGGAAAGTGTTCCTTGTTGGGAACGATGCTGCAATGACATATTGGTCAGATTGGGAAAGAGATCCAGGCAGTGGCTTTGTCTGACCCTGGAGGGATCTGGGAGATGTGTGAATACAGTGCTAAGAGACATGGTTTAGTGATGGGATCAGGTTGGTCAGGCTGATGGTTGGACTTGGTCATCTTGAAGGTCTTTTCCATCCTAGACGATTCTGTGCTTGTATGATCTTGTGTCAAACTCTGCAGCAGTTTTACCTACCTGATTTAATCATAGAATCATAGAATTAGCAAGGTTGGAAAAGACATGCAAGATCATCCGGTCCAACCATCCACCTTCCACCAATATAACCCCACTAAACCATGTCTCTCAACACAGCGTCTAAACGTTTCTTGAACACCTCCAGGGACAGTGACTCAACCACCTCCCTGGGCAGCCCATTCCAGCACCTGACCACTCTTTCAGAAAAATAGTATTTAATGTGCACTATGCCTCGACCAGCTGGCTGGGGCATCTTCCCTCTGCTAGCAGCTTGCCCCACATAAGATGGAAAGGAGGAACTCTGTGTAAGAGCAGAGCAAATCCCATCTGTACCTGGGAGAGCAATGGGACCATGCTTCCCTGTAACCCTTGTGAGCTCCCTGGTCTGTGGACTGACAGCAGGTATCTGCTTCTTTGCTAAAGCCACGGTGGGCATGCATGCGTACAGCATTACAAAGAGTTTGGGGCTGTGTTTCTGTAAAGCTGCAGCTGCTCAAGTCGGGAGGATCTGAAATGAAAGTGAAGAGTTTCAGGTGTAGGCAGTGTGCTGGTCCAAGGGTGATGGGAACCAGCTTTGAAATGTTGCAGAGGGTGGCTCACGGTCTCAGGCAAATCAAAAGTGAAGGTAGAAGTTCCTCAGAGGTGTGTGCTTAAACAAATAAGTAAAATCTCACAGAAGCACAGTGCATACCTGAAAGGTCTGAGGATTTAAAGGAAAAAAAAATGCTAAAAAAAACCCCCTCAAATTGTTTGAAAGGCAGGAGATTTAGAAGAGCCATTGGCATGTGTGGTATGTTCTGAAATTGCTTAGGAGAGAATACTGAATTATGGGGGGGAGGGGAGAAGGAATGGAAAGAGAGACTAATTATATATAATCTTAAAATGAATTAGGTGATATAAATGTAATGAAAGCAAATCCTGTTCCTGGAGAGACTTTTCAGTTTGCATTTTGATATCCTAGGGCAATGGCATGTTGCTCTCTGACAGACAACCATTTGATTTGGAAATATGTGAATAATTGGGAAGTGGAACCTCTTTGAATTTGTTACTTTCCCCTCTAGCATCTGAAGGACTAATTATAGGAAGAGCTGCAGAATGCCCTATGCGGGCATGCATGCAGCCAATTTTATACTTTGCCGGTTGCATGAGTCATTGCACTGCATCCTGTGCTCTTTGATATGTGTCCTTGCTTAGAATATTATATATTTATTTTAAAGATGGAGAGATAACGGCACTACATTCTATGTTACGGAGTCCCTGCAAAATACCTTACAAATACATGAAGTTCTCTCCTAGCAGAGACGATGCTCACCGCATTCATGGGGGTGATGCAAGGGCAGTTATAGCGAGGGATGGATATAAAGCCAGAAATCTGTGGGTGACAGCTGTACTTCCCAAGCCATGTTAAAGTGTCTTAAGTTAAGCTTTTGTTGACTGGGTAGCATGGAAAGTTTGGGATCTTCTGACACTGATGAGTCAAATGTTCTTACTGGCTGACTGGGCTTGGAGCTGTGCCTCCTCCTCCGGTTCTTCGCACCCGTGACACCAGGATAAGGACATATGCTGCCCTTTGTAAAGCAGTGCTGGGACAGAGAGCTGCAAGGGGAACACTGGGGTTCAGATGGGGATGGAGGAGGCTGTGCTCGTGCTCCAGGCTGCACGATATGCAGAGAATCCTTTGTCTTGCCCTGTTCCAGTGATAGCCTCTTTGGGAGAGACTAACACAGTGAGGACCAGATGTACGTTAAGCCCTTGGGGCCATATTGAAATGCAAATGGAACTGGAATAGTGTATTACATCCAAAAGCAGCCGTTATGGTGCAGAGGAGAACGCTGTGTTGGCAGAGTGCACGTCAAAAGGGGAAAGCTGGGGATTAGGCCTGACAATGCTTTGTGCTGTTTGGAAACCTGCATATAATGCAATGTTGTATTTGGGGTTCTGAGGTCATTGTTACACAGATTATTTAAGCCTGGATGCATTTTTAGCTGGACTTTGTCTAAAGAATAAACATAGCCAGGGCTGTTTTCCAGTCATCAGCTAAACAGCCAGATCGAGGGCTTGAGTCAGCGATCCTTGCAAAACGTTCCTGGCTGTCTTCAAAAACATTTCCTAACACTTTTTTTTTTTTTCTTTTGAAATTGTAATTGTACAATGTAAACGGGTGCGCAAGTTATTTTTACTTCACGAGTGGTTCTGCTGCCTGGACTTTGTGTGCGTCTTGTTTGTGCTTCTCACACCAGTGCATGGGGCTCTGCTTCCTACCTGCATCCACGTGTGCCTGAGGCTATAGCCTGAAGATGGGACTAGTCCTCTCCTAAGAAGAAAGATCTTATCTCCTTCCAAAAAAAAAAAAAAACCAGTGGCACGGGGACAGGAGTTAAATTTTCACTAAATGTGTGGCTTATATCAGCACAACTAGCATGTAGTCCTCATCCAGCTGGAAAAAGTGGGATGGAGACTATCCAATTTGAGATGTTTTAAGCTTTTTTGATCCCCCTCAAGAATCGGGTACCTTTTTTAAGACAGCTGAGGCTGGCTGCCCTGCACAAGCATCTTTATTCCCTTTCAAACTCTTGGCCAACAACTTGACCAACTCTTGGCCAACGTCTTCTTCCAGGATGCAGTCAGGTGAGCGCAGGCAGCTCCCTCAGCTTCAATGTGAAGGTCATTAATGATGTGTTGTTAATGCATATTGTGTTGTTGCTGATGACTCTTGCACTCTTTCCTCTTTAAAGGAGCGAGGACCATCCGTGCCACATGAAACATTAAAAAGTAGTTAAGATGGAAAATGCCAGTGAACAGTTGAAAATCCTGAGCAAAAGCTCTGCCCACTGAGAAGCTGCTCCAAGCCTTGGTCTGAAGGGGAGTGGGACAAACTCTGTAAGGCAGCTCACGTCCTTACCTCAGCAACTGGTGTTTTTCAGTTTGAGGACTTTGAGTATGGCCAAATATATGTTGGCCAGAGTGGACAGGAACAAAAGCCCACCCAGCCCAGTGGCATGTCCCCATCTTATTGCTGTAAGTTTGTCCAGTGTCCCCTTGAGCTCATGTAAGCCTGCAGCAGTGCATCCTCTAGGAAGGGGTTCACCACATCACTTGCCCTTTTCCTGAGGAGCAGTCTTCTCCAGATCTGTTTTGAACCTGAATCCCACCAACTTTTACTGCAGCTTCGTTGATTGCTTCACCCTTACAAAGTAAGAGCCAACTCTGAGTCGGAGAAGATCAATAAGAAAGATTATTGTCCAGTCTTTACTCAGCATTAAGAAGAGTGCATATCTTTGGGCTCACATGAAGGCCTAGGATAGCTGTAAGAATAGATTATGTTTTGCTGTGGTTATTGTATTAAATAGTGTAAATCCTGTACTACAGTACTTGAAACATTTGAAGTGTGATGGATACCTGTGGGAAATGTCCATGTGTCAATGGGCTGAAACTCTCCCATGGCACTATCTTTCCTCTGACCTTAAAAAGAAAGATATGGAAAGGTGCTGAGCTCTCCATATGCCGCAGTGCCTGAAGCTGCTTGTTTGGGGCAGATACGTTCACCTGCTTGCCCATGTGAAACAGATGCACAGTCCTGCTCTCTCCGAAAAGTTATCTAACGCTTTGTTTGCTCTTCTTGGGTAGCTGCAGCACATTACCAAAGTTCACGAAAATTGGCTGAAAAGCCGTATGTTCAAACCTAGTATCTGACTGCTTTTATTGCTCAACTGGCTGTTGTTGCAGGGAAACTTTTGACGTTTCCTTGGAATTTTTTATTTTATTTAGAGAAAATTGAATTTATTGACGTTGCGCCTTCCATTTCTTCTCCCAGTGAGTGCACAGCAATGTCTCATACCGTATCTTTGTATTAGAGAAGTGGGAACATTTTGCATGCCTTTGTCCCTGGGTGTGTGTGAGCTTGGGGAGGCAGTGAGATGTTCAGGGTTGGAGTTCTCTCATCTGCATGTGGCTGCCAGACCTGTGTGTGCCTGTTCCTGCAGGCACCTTTCCCATTCATGAGAAATCAGAGTGATGATTACATTTTGCAGATGATGCTCTTGAGGAGAAAGGAAAGGATTGAGCTGCACCCTAATGTGCGCATCTTGCATGTTCTGGAGGGAGTATTTGAATGATTTTTGAGGGGTAGTTTAAACAAGGAGGGATCGATCCTTGGTTGTCCTCGTATTGAATTCTGGAGAATTGAGAGGGAAATAAATGTCAAATATCTTCAAGTTTTGCAATGGTTTGCCTTGTCAAGGTGTGACCTACTCTCTGATATCAGGAAAGGTCTCCCCACTGACTACTCAGTTTAGCAGAAGGAAGATTTCTGTGTAAAACAGTAGTTTGGAAATTGAGCCACATCTTATGTAGTGCTTCACAGGTTGATGCCTGTTGATTTATATGCAGGTAAACCAAGGCATGGCATGTCAGGAAGATGGCTTAGGGCAGCTGATGCTTTGTGGTGGAACCAAACAGCAGAACAGTGCCAGTAAAGCTCAACATAAGGTGAATCACCAGTGATAGGAAACTTCTGTCACTACAGCAGTCGTGCAACCAAGGCTGCCAACCGTATTTTATTGTCTTCCTCTCAGAGACCCAGCTATCTGCAACACCTGGGTTGTCATTGCGTTTCCAGTACTAAACCCTTCCAAATACTCATGGTGTTCCTCTAAGTACCCAGACAAGACCCCCTCCATTTCCTTTTTCTCATATGTCATATCTGAATATGTAGGAGCAGCTTCAGAGATGAGAGTGGTGGAGGCTCCCAAACCTACCTGTGCTTTGGAAGTCATCTGGGAATGCACTGCTGCCTTGTTGTTTAATGTAGCATTGGAACTTTGTGACCCTGGGAAGGGGCAAACTGTGGGGAGATGTCTCCAGTTTCCAGGGTGGAGCTGTAGTCCTCTCATCATCCAAAAAGTTTGGGCACAGATGGAAGGTAAATGCTTCTCCTTCCAGGCCATGTGTGCACTGTGGTCCAAAGTGTTTCAGTCCTTCTTATGACTTGAAAACACTGTAAAACAACTGGGAAGGAGATTATCTGTCCAAGAGTACACAGTTATTTTATTGCTTTCTGCCTCTGGAACAGGCAGAGTTTCAGCTCTCTGTGACAACGCTGCTCAGAAATATATTTATTTCAGAGTGCAGTCCAGATGCTGGTGAGTGCATGTAATCAAGATAAAAGCTAATAAGGTGATTTATTTTTTTCTCCTTACATAATAACTCTTCAGCATCTCTTGTATAACTTGTCTTCAGAGAATCACTGTAGTTATCCAACTGTTTTCTTCTGTGCCTTTCATTATTGTAACAGAAACAATCAGTGGAAATTGCATGATGCTATTGGATTGTGCTGCATTCCTTCCTCAGGTCATTTGATGGCTCCTTTTTTTAATAGACACAAAGGAGAAAGGTACATTTCTGTAAACATGAGACAAGTCCTAGATGTGCTGTAGTCGCTCGGGAGATACTCCATTGTGAAAGAGGCTTTTGAAACTGCTCATGTGGGATTTGCCATTAGGAGCATAAAGACGGAGAAACGTACTTCTGATTCAGCTGACAACTGGCTTCTCATCCTGTGAAGAATTTTAGGAATGTCTTTACTTCCTTTTGGAGGGCTTAAGGCTAGTGTGTGATTGCTAAGGCTAGAGAGTTGCTTTTCTTCCTGCCTCCCTTTTCTTTCTCACTAGGCTCAGCCTCCTCGTTCTTCGGTTGAAGTCTGTTAACTCTTGAAGTACCAGTGCACTCTGGGAAAGAGGCTGTCAAAAGACAGTGTATTTGTGTTCTGTTTGTTTATTTTGCTTTGGGTTTATTTATTTTATTTTATTTTGCAAAACTTGAGTGATGTGAACATCTGGGAAGTAATGTAAAAGACATCTCTCTCTTCAAGGAGCTCTCAAGTGTTTTCGTACATACTGTTGTGGGCTGAACTGAGGAAATTCTGATTGGGATGTGGTAATGCATTACTTGTCCTTCATCTTAATTACCCATTAAAGCACTGACCATGCAAATCCAAGCATGCTGTAGGGAGCTGTGGGCTTAGCTGCGACCCATGGCTCTACATGAAGATCCTCTGTGTGATCCTGCAGCATTTCTTCTTTCTGATGCCGTTTGTGCCTCTGAAACAGAAGCTGGGGTTCATCTTGGGAGTAAAGTGGAGACTCCAGGTGAGTTCAGCCTACTAGCATTCATCATCAGAGTAGAATTGAGGCTGGACCTTATGCATTGGAAAGGGAGAGATCTGGTAAGACTTTTACTCTGCCATTCCATGCCCTTCACCTGGCTGGTAAGGAGAAGTTAATACCTGTAAAGCAACGGAGCAGCAGGAAGGTCACCTAAGAAACCTGATTTCTAGATAAATCATAGAATCACAGAACGGCTTAGATGGAAGAGAACTTAAAGATCATTCATTTCCAACGCTCCTGCAGCGGGCAGAGCTGCCCCCACCAGATAAGGCTGCCCAGGGCCCATCCAATCTGGCCTTGAGCACCTCCAGGGGTGGGGCATCCACATCCTCTCCGGGCAGCAGTGCTAGTGCCTCACCACCCTAAAAAGAATCTAGTGACAGAGAGTTATGAGATTAATTCTTTCATGAATTCACCACTCACTCATGTAATCTGCTGACAAAGTGAGTCATCTCTACATTGCATTTGGATTTGGGTTGATGATGGAGTTTAAAACAGTGATTTTGAACCCTGTCCTGACAGCTCACGAAGACTGTACTATTTTATTTTCTTTCTTCTTCCATCCTGCTGAGGAAACTGCCCAACTCCAAGCTTTTGATTATTCAAGTGGAAGAGGGTGACAAGAAGACAAACAAACATCATTTAGTTCTTGGGGGCATGCTTTCCTGATGCCTGACCTTTTGGACTTCCAACATCATCTTGTCCATTTACATGCATTACAGTTTTTCCAATTACCAGTGAATTAAATTTGGAATTGTGGTATTTGGAAATGTCAAGCAGAATCAATAGAAAAGCACTTGGGGCCCAATCTTAGTAGACTCAGCACATTTTAAAGCATATTTGAAATGTCCCTGCTGATAAATCTCAGAGGGCCACATGTAGATTATGAATCGAGATGCTGCTGCTTGGGTACCAAAATTCTTAGCAGGTTTGCCATTATTTTAGGTGTATGTGGTGTGTTAGACACATTGGCCTCTGTCTGGATGAGACCTTAGAAATAAGGAGCTCTGAAAGAACATTTCCACAGATGACAGCGCTCTCAGATGTTTGGTCTGATTTTTTGGGTAGTCCTGCGTGGAGCCAGGAGTTGAACTCAATGGTCCTCATGGGTCCCTTCCAACTCAGGATATTCTGTGACTCTATGATTCTGTGGGAGGATGAAGATGGTGGGATGGAGCAGGCAAGCATGAAATGGCTTGGAAAGGTAACACCTTGTGGTTATTGCTGTTCCTGGTGTTTCTGTGCTCCACAAGGAGATGCTCCCATATCCTCATCCCTTTGCCTCGAAGGAAATGGCTTGAGCAGGGCTTGCTTTCAAAGCTTTTCAAAACTTCGGTGTGTGGGGAGAAAATACTTAGGAATGTACATGATTTCACTTCCTTCTCCCATGCTCTTTGAGACCTCATGCTGTCTCCCCAGGAGTATGGAAGAGAACAAATGATTATGTTTTAAATGTCATTTCAGAATTTACTGCATATTTTACTTAGTGGTTTGTGCATCTCGCCAAAATCTTTTCAAGAGTATAGTTGGAAATATCTTTATCTTGTCACTGGAAGTCTAATATTTTCTCACTTAGGTTGAAGAGTTTGAGGGCTGAGACAATGTTCTCAGTAGGTTATTTGCACAGTGCATACCCCAAGAGGGTCCTTTTTCATGCCAGAGAGTAGTTGTCACTATCCAAAGCCAAATAAATGGGCTGCTTAATGCTTTTATAAATGTACAGATTTAGGGGGGAAAAATACCCAAAAAGCAATATGCTTGTTCAAAATCTCATGGACTGGAGGGAAATACTGGACTAACCTTTATGGAAATCCTATAAGGGAGCAAAGTATTTCCTTGGTGTGGTTGTACAGAGGAAGCAAGCAAGGAGGTGTCTCCTAAGGAGCAGGGTCAGTGTAGGAACGGTCAACATTAATTGGGTAGGATTTGTGGTGAGGATCTTGCACACGTTTGCTTTGGAGTGGTAGCACGTTGGGGATGAGCGGCTCCACGTCTGGTCATGCCCAGCAGGGACCTGGGGCCAGTTTTGGTGCGTCGCTTTGTGCTGATTGAGGCTGGCTTCATTTTCATGATGGAGCTGTAGGAGTCCCTGTTCATTGCAGGGGAGTTGGCCTGCATGGCCTTTAACGGTCCCTTCCAACTCAAGTGATTCTATGATTTTGTTTTTATCCTCTTGGGTGTAGCAGAGCAGTGTGTGCATGTCTATATATATTTTTTTTTTAAAGGGCCTTTTTTATGTATTATTACTAATCCGATTTGAGCACTGCTGCCCAAACTGCCTCGTTTGTGACCCAGAGTGCATTTAAACATGAACTTCAGAAGCACCATGGCATTAAATGCTTCTGATTGATCTCCCTGATGGCTTTATTAAAGAACTAAAACATTTTGGGGGAGACAAATACAGTTAGCAATGCAAAGGGAGAAATCTAATTACATTCTGGCTTTGTCCTTAACTGAAATGATACAAAATAGGATTTTTCTAATGGCTAACTAAAATATCTATTCTTTAGATAAAATGTAAGAATGACCAGCTGAGTTCAAGTAAAAAAAAAAATGCATTCTTTCCAAAAATTGATTAACTGCTGGCAGTGTTTCTGTCCTGCATGCCAGCCCCGCCTCTGGCCTGGCCAAACCTCCTTGGATCCCTCTGCCTGGCCAGAGAAATGATTTACAAAACCTTTTCCTGAGTGATCCTTCCCTTTGGGCCAAGAGATTAATCTCATCGTCTGCACACGTGTGTGTGTGCTCCATATCTCAGCAAACCAAGTAATGCTCATCTCGCTCAGTTCCATCCCTACTCGAGAACCTGTCTGGTGTTGTGGGTTTGTATGGAGCTGGGACTCTACATGTCCTTCTCCTGATCCTTTTTCTATCCATCCTATTCAACCTAAAGTACCAGGGAAACTATTCAGAAGAATTAAATCTATACTGCATCTTTTTCCCAAGTTGGTGGTAATGACTTGTCAAGCATGCTCCCTGTCATAAAATCATAGAATCACCAAGGTTGAAAAAGACCTACAAGATCATCCAGTCCAACCATCCACCCATCACCAATAGTTCTTGCTAAACCATGTCCCTCAACACAACGTCTGAACGTTCCTTGACCACCTCTGGGGTTGGTGACTCCACGACCTCCCTGTTTCACAATACTGGCAATTTTGGGGAAAACTGCAATAAAGATCTAATTCTTTGAAATAATTTCCTTGTTATCTTTTAACCAACTTAAGCTCAAGTTAAAAAAGAGATATATGGGAAGGGGATTGCTACACAGATGTCCGTGGAAGCTGTGAAGTGTGAGTCATGGTGTGAATATAGAAGCCCTGAGTTGTCATCCCTGGTGAGCAGGGAGAATGTATTTCTTAATATTAAAGTTCCTTTTTTAATTTTAAAAGAAAATGACTTAAAGCCTCCTGTCCTTTTGAGACTGGTTGTCAATGGCATCATTGCAGGTTACCATGGCAATAGATGCTGAGATAATAGATTAACAACCATTGATTGACTAGAAAACTCCGAGCTCTTTTATCGTGGGATATGCCAAATCTATTGACAGAAAACAGAATTCAAAGTAATATCCTCCCTTGGCGTGATGTTCTCAGTACTTCATAGGCAGGTTGTACCTGATCGGGCTTAAGAGCCAAAACATTTTGAAAGGGTTGATGTTTTTTTTAACAGGATATCTGATTAGACAAGGGGCTGCCCTTTCCTGCCCTAGAGGATCTCCCACACCCAAGTATCTGGAAGGGATGAGCCTGAAGTTTGTGCCTGAGTGTCCATAGCCATGTGGATGGGCTGCCAGCCCAAAGGTGCAGTGAAGCTTTGGCCGGAGCAGCTCATGGGGCACTGCTGCTTCAAAGCTTTGTGAAAGAGCCAGGGATATAAGCAGTGAGTTTTTAACTCCTCGTCCACAGTTATGTACTTAACCACAGATGTCATCACTGGTTTGATGCCTTGCCTAAAAATGTATTTAGGCTTATTATTTAAGTACAGCAGGAATGAAATCATTGTGCTCGGGGAGTAAGCGCTGGAGCAACGCGTACTAATTGTGGATTCATTATAGGCCCTGCAGAGATGCAGCTGGGTGGTCTCTCTAGAGCAACGTTTCCCAAACTTTCCCAGTTGCAAGCCTGCCTCTGGCTCGATTCTGTGATCTGAAATGCTACCAGCAACAATTTGAATTTCTTTAAGCTGCAGTCTTGCATGTAACTTTTGGGCCACTGAGGTGGGAAGAGCTGAGGGCAGCAGCCCCATTTCATCGCCTTTCCCTCTCATACATGATGCCTCCCAGCGTGCTCTGCATGTTTCTGTCCTTGTTTCCCCCACAGAATGATGAGCCGAAGAGCAGCCGGGGGGGCATGGGGGCTGAGCATCCCTATGGGCCTGTGGCTGGTGGGCGTTGCTTGGCCAGGTGAGCAGCAGCTGCCTTTCCTTCCCCAGCCCATCCGAACGCTGCTGTGGTTTGAGGGATGGGTCTTGAAAACAAAACCAAACCTCAAACAAAGGGCCCGACTTTCATAATCACACATGCAAGAATGCATCTGCAGTTGCTTAATTGCTACATGCAATTACCCTCCAAATTAGAGGGCAATTACCCCAATTCAGTGTACAATCTCTGTCATTTTATATTATAAAATTACATGTACAAATAGCTATATAGGGACATAACCAAGTGTTTGCAAATAACTTCAGTTGCATACGCAGTTTTGTGTATAAAGCCCGGTGGTTTTGACAGTTAGGCAAACAGGCTGTCTGGGAAATCACTCCGTGTTTATGCAGACTATTTTGACACATCCCATCTTCTCGTATAGACTTTCATTTTAGTTTTTAAAAAGGGGACAGGCAGAGATAAAGAGCTGAGATTTATAGCAGCCTTCAGCCTTGGGGAAGATACTCCCTGTGTATCTAATTATGAGCTAGGAGCTCGGCAACTGCTAACACCTAGACCCAGAGCTGCTACCTTGGATCCCCGCTATAATTTAGCAGATGACGGATAATGACACAGCCCTGCTGATCTGTTGGCAGCTCCACATTAGGAGAGCAGAGTTTGAGTCTCAGATCAACAGCAAGGTCCCAAGGCTGGAGTCCTGCAGTTCAAGAGGACCCTTTTTAATGAGCTTCCTCTGTGCTTGCAGCTCCCAGGTGCAGGAGTGGTTGCACAGTGCTTCTGTCCTCTTCCCATCATTACCTGCCTTGATGGGTGCAGGGGTCTTACTCGGCAAAACCATCGTGATGCTGCACTCCTTTGAAGCAGACTTGGGCCCAAGGGAACCAACCTAACGACAGCTTCTCAGGGCTGAGTTCAAGGAGTTGGTGGTGGGTGGCCTCCCTCAGTCCTTGTAATGCTGGGGTGCTGAGTGTTGTTTTGGCTTGGTGGTACATCATCATCCCCACTCCACAGCATCCCTAAAGCTCCTGCTTGATGCAGTGGGATGCCAGAGGCAAAGCTGCTCTGGTAAAGCCTTAATTCTTACTCCTTGATTTCAAGAAGGATTTGGAATCATAGAATATCTTGAATTGGAAGGGACCCATAAGGATCATTGAGTCCAGCTCCTGGCTCCACACAGGATCACCCAAAAATCAGACTTTATTCCCGAAAAGAGCGAGTTATGGGATTAGAATCAGTTGGTGCTGCTGTGCATGGAGGGATGCCCACTCTGCTCCAAGCCAACCCTTGTTGCATTAATTCATAAGATGTGTGAGAGTAGAAGGAGAAAAGTGCTTCCTGTGCCCATTTTGGGGCAGTCCCAACCAGTTCTTGCAGACCTCATGGGACTCTAGTGTAATGGGCACATGTGTCCCCATGACCCAGCATAGGGAAGAGGAGGCAAGCAGAGCCCTGCTCTTTCCTGCTGAGACCATTCAGAAGGGTTTTCTGCAGCTCTGGGCACCCAGCAGACTGGGGATGCTCACCAAAAGATGCACTAAAAATATCAGAAAGCGGGTAGGAAACACACAGGCTCTTCAAGTGTCTCCTGAAGGCAAGCATCCTTGGGAGTGGTGTGAAGGAAAACAGACATTTACTAGTCATCCAAAACTTTGTGCTTGCTTTTGTTCAACTTTGATAGTGGGAAAAAACTGTGAAAGGCCGTTTTCTTGGCGCAGTTGCTGTTTGCAGAGTTGGGTTTTTGTGTGTTTGCAAGCAGATCTTACTCTTAATCTGAAACTTGTTCCAGAAAAGACAACTGTCTTGGGGGAAGGGAGCCTGGGCTGAGCTCAGGATTTAGCAGGCTGAAATTTCTCTTTTCAAAGCACAGCGGAAACCTCAATTCTCCCTGCAGCTTTGTGCGTTGCATCAGCCCTCATCTCAGGTGAAGAACGCGGAGGCTGCCCAATATTGCTTGAGGTTACAGACAGAGGTAGCTGAGCTAGGATTAGGTTTTGGGGCTGCTTCCCAGGCAAACGGTTCATTAAATCCCCTCCTTTCTGGGAGATTTGGTTGGGAGAGGGAGGGGAAATTTCCATCTAGTGCTGAAGCAGGATTTGGTTTGGGCTGATGGAAATGATATTAGAAAATGTGCTTCAAGGAATGAACCAGAAGGTAATAGTGAGTGCTAGCTATCAGCTGGAAGCCATGTTAAGTATTACGATAAAGCTAAGATATTTACTCATTCCTTTAGAAATAAAAAGATACCACCTCATCATGCACAAAAGACAATGCTCCCTTGCTTTCCTGCTGATTTAACTCTTATTTAGCAAAAAACCCTAATCTGCCCTAACAAAGCATGGTGTAAGTATCAGCAGAACAAATATCAAGGCTTTAACAAGGAGTGTCAATATTGACACTGTTCCGTGTTGAGGGATATTGGTAGGTTGTTTTTATTATAGTAAGCAACTTGTCAGAGGAAAACTCAGATGGAGCTTTGCGAGTGCCGATAAAACCTGCAGGTGCTATTGAAATTGAGCTCTTGTTCGTGTGTGCTTTGAATATAATTTCCAGTTTCTGAAGCCAGCTTTATGACTTGCTCCTACCCCTCCCCCCTTCCAGTCTCTCCCACAATGCCGATGAAACATTCTTCCTGCAAAAGAGTTATTGAGGAATCAAACACTTCTTCAAAAGGCAAAGAGATCTTTCTGGTCTGATGTCTTTTCTCCATACCATGAGCTGCCCATCGCTGAGGCCAGCTGTTGGCACCAGGAGCAGGTTGGGCACATCATCCCCAGCCCATGCAGATACCATGATGGCAGTTCTTGTGGTCACACTTCTGCTCTGTGCTGGGTCATCTTTCCTCAGATGATAGGACAAGTTGCACTAGGGGAGGTTTAGATTGGGCATTAGGAGGAAGAATTTTGTCATGGAGAAAATGGTCAGGCATTGAAGTGGGCTGCCCAGGGAGTCTTCATCCCTGGAGGTATTTAAGAGGTGTGTGGACATGGTGGTAAGGGACATAGTTAAGTGATGGGACTCAGTTGCTTAGGTTGGTGGTTGGACTTGATGGTCTTGAAGGTCTTTTCTAACTTAAAGGATCCTGTGATTCCATCACGCGCACTCTTTACTAGCTGCCTGTTGACAGCAGAAAACTGGTGCAGCAGATGGGGCTGCATACAATAGCTTGAGTGCAATCTCTAGCTCAAGTGCCATCTCCTAGGCGCTCTACACACTTCTGATCCCTGCGAAATTGGAAGCTGATTCTGGGAGCAGTTTGGAGATGTAGCAGCTTCAGGAGGTGCAGACAGGTCAGGCTCCCTCCCTGTTCACCTGGAACAAGTCCTTTAGTCTTCATGCTTCAGCTCTTTGGCTTAGAGTAGTGCTTCCTTCTCTGTCTGGATGTTGTGAGTGTACTTACATTGGTGGTAATGGGTACTCAGAGCAACTGATGCTACAGAGTGTTCAGGGCCAGGAGCTGATGCCCAGACCTGGGCTGAGTGTTCTCTGTTCTGGCTGTAAGCCACTTGCTGCTTAGTGTTTCTTGAAGGCCAAACTGAATCACCTTTTAGAGACCTTTTGGAAGTGCCTGGTTTGCTGCGCTGAGCAGTAAGCACAGACAAAATTGCATTTAGATTGTCCAGACGTGGCCCCGACTGCTTTAACCTCAACATTAAAAGTTGCATGCCTTTGGAGAAAGCAGAATCAAGAAAGTACTACAAAATTATCATGCCAGTAAAGTAGTTCTGTGTTTTGCAAAGGTCCGGCTCTTCTGGGAGCTCAGCACTTTCAGTTTGCCATCCCGCTGGAGCCATTCATGCCTTTTTCCCACTTCTCAACTCATTCCATTGAGATACCTACATTTTCTGTGAGTGCAATCCATCAAAATAATGGCCAGGTCTGACCTTGCCTTGGGTTGGGTGATCCCAAAGAGAGATGGCTGCAGGGCATCTCGAGATTCACAAAGTCATGAGCTTCATGATAACATTTCTGGGCACTCTATTTCAACTCATGCGTTTTGTTCCCTTCTTCTTCTCATTTTAAACAAATCATCAAAATGCCACAAAGCAGAGTGTTTCCAAATGAAGAGAGACTTTCTGAGGCTTGAGACAAAGCCCTCAGAATGTCACGTGCAGATACCAATGTTCTCTTGCTTGACTCCTTTTCCAAGCTGATAATATCTATAATTGTGTTTGTGCTGTGCAGTCTGGTGGCCATGAAGGAATTCCTTCACTTGAGGGGCCTGAAGAACTTCTTGGTCATTTGGTACAATGCTAGTACAAGGAAAAGACTATGAAGAGTCACTGGTTTGTGGTGGACAAAGGACCATTTGGGGTGGCCAAAGTTGTTCAGGGAACAGAGTTGCTTTTGCTTAAGGTCTTGCTTGGGTAGAAAGGAGCATAAACCATGTCAGCCACAACATAAAAGATGGCAATTAGCAGTGACTTACCAAAATAAGCTGGGAACGGGATCTAAGTGAGGAATAGGCATTGGTCTGGCCCTCGTCTGCAGGTTGAATATTATCTATTCCCAGTTACGTCCTATCCGCATAATAAACTGTTTATTTTTAGACAGCGTTTCCTGAAATAGTGATGGAGAGGGAGTGTGTAACTGCATTGTGTGACAGCCCAGCAAGCAGCACGCTGGGAGTTTGTTGTTCCTAAACAGGATTTCTGTGGTTAAAAAATACCAGGCATGGGTTACCTTGTACCATCCTGTGCTAGCGTTGTGTGGTTGAAGCGTGGGCCAGAGGAGACCTGTGTGTCTCTATTGGGCTCTTGGCTTCTCCGCAAGCTCCTGGTGTGAACTAAGGCAAACGTGATCTCCGTTCTCCACCTGCACTGGCAAAGGAGAGCACCCTGTGCTGAAGCTTACATCTGTGAAGTGCTTATTTTACCCAAGGAGGAGAGCGATACTAACGCGTGCATCACTCAAAGCCAAGCCACATGGAGCTATGTCTCCTGAGATCTGTTAATGATGTTGCTTGAATGTACTTAGGCTTTGAATTTTTCTTCAGGACCAGGTCACGGGGAGGCAGAGACGAGGGAATGCATTTACTACAACGCCAACTGGGAGCTGGAGAAGACCAACCAGAGCGGCGTGGAGCGCTGCGAAGGCGAGAAGGACAAGCGGCTCCACTGCTACGCCTCCTGGAGGAACAACTCGGGATCCATTGAGCTGGTGAAGAAAGGCTGCTGGTTAGACGACTTCAACTGTTATGACAGGTAATAGCCTAACTGGTTTATCTGAATGCAGGTTTGATTGTTCCTTTAAGTGCAAAGGCTCGTGGTTTTTGCATGGAGGAAAAGAAAGCGAGTCCAAGTCAATTGGCCCATTCGTCCCCAGTAATTACCTCTGTTGCTAATGCAGCTCTCAAAATTGTCACATTACTTTCTAAATAAAAGCTGTAAAATGCGGTTTTAGTTTTGTTGTGTTTTTTTCCATTTTTTTTTCCCTTAGCAAAGCTTTGATAATTCTGGCATGCTTTGAAAAACGTGTCCTGTACCATCATATGAAGAGCAATATGTTCTTCCAAGAGCATTTGGCGATACAAAGGAAAACTTGGAATCATTTGGAGCTCTCTAGAAAAAAGAAAAAAAAAAAAAAAAACAGCGCAGATATCTGGGGGTATTTAGAGGTTGAGATATTCTGGCATTTGTGATGTTGCAAAAAAGTTTTGCTGCTTTTCAGCTGAGTTAAGAGATGAGCTGGGAGAAAGAGTGGGGCTGTGAAAGCAAAGCGCGTGTTTGTGTGTTGCTGCCTGTAGTGAGCTGAGGAGGAAAGAAGCTTTGTAGTGAGAGGGCTCCAGCCTCATTAAATAGCTGGGAGAATAAACCAATCTTTTCTCATTCTCCTTGATGCAGTTCTACAGAGGGGAAATAACTACACTATAGAAAATGGCCCTCTGATGTTTGCGGTTCAGAAGGACAATGCTCAGTGGTTCTGGGCTCAGGCAGGGTTTCTGCTAAAAGAAAAACAAAACAACAAACACCAACCTAACAAAACCCAGCCCCATCAGTAAGGATTAATAGAACGTAATGTTCAAGGATTTACCTTGGTGTCACACCAACATAAGATGCTGTCACCTTTGTCCAATCACAGCATCCTTCCCAATCCATCAATCACCTGATTTCAAAAGCTTTAGGACATCATGTCTTGAGCCATGGGGCTTAAGCTGAGATCAGCTTTGTCCAAAGGCTGGAAGTTTCCCTTAGTCACTGTGCACCATCCCTGGTTTTGTGCCTTTTGGCTTGTCCCAGCTGTGAGTAGTTCCTCCTCTTCCTTTTCTTACTAGGGCTGGGGTTACTTTCCCACCACACCTATTCCCTTGCCAGTTGTATGGTTGCGCTCTATATATAGCGAAATTTTTATTCTTTCCTGATAAATCAATCCTTCTTGGCCCATTAGTCATCTTAATGCCGATCCTTCTGAGAACAGAAGGTCACTCCAGTTCCCTACTTGCAAGCAGAAGTGTTTACTGTAAACAGATTTCTCCTTTCAGTGCCTGCTCTCGTACGCAGTGACACTTGTATTGTCACTGAGTGTCTCTGTACAGGGATGTAGTGCTTCTTAATCTTTGTCATAATGTGTTGCTCTGTTACAATGGTGCAAAGTTTCCAGGGCTCCTCACCAGCCTTTTTGCAGCCGCGGGGTTGAGCATCCATTATCCCACAGCCCGATTCTTCAAAGTCGCAGTTCAGGGCGGAGCGGAAAGATCTTCTGAGAATTAGCAAACGGCGCAAGTGTTGAAAGCAGCATTTGAAATAAAGGTTAGCTTTAATTAAATAAAGGCAGTTTAAATTGAGTCGTCTTTTTTTTTTTTTTTTCCCTTGAGTGCCCTCTTCAGTCTTTCATGCAGGTAGCGCTGCATCCCGAGATGGTAAAAATGGCTTAAAAGATGGTTTTTGCAGTCAGCGGTGCTGTGCGGATGCTTTTTGTCTACAGCACCTTTGTGCGGGGTGCTGAGCTCATAGGGGGATGCTCCTGGAGCTGTCAGGATGCGGCCCGCCCTGTCTTCCCGTGTCTCTGCTGGGCTCAGCACGTCAGCAGCGCTTGGTGTGTCTTTGTCACAGAAAGGTGACAAATGCACGAGCGCAACAGCTGCGATGCTGAGGGTGATGGCTCCTTCCTCTGCCCTCTGTCTTAAGGAAACGAGACCACGGTGTGTGAGCGTTGAAGGCTACAGGGAAAAGGGAGTGTTTAAAAATCAACCACGCGCTGTTCGTTTATTTACATGGGAGAGGTTGTGCTCACGTTCCCTTCGAGAGCACGTGAGCTGCTCCAAAACGCGTGCTCGCTGCCATAGAAAAATGTGTCATTCTCTCCCACCGTATCATTTTTAATATTTGCTAAGTATAACATGTCACATGTACCTGGATGGCTGCCCTGAGCGCACACCGGCTGGAAGACAGGGATAATGAAGTGCAGATGTGGAGCGGGCTGTTTTCATTCATTAGCTTGATTTCTTAACCAACGGATTTAGCAGAGGATGTCTTTGCTATTGAAGACTTCGGTACTGATGCAGTGAAATCCAAACGGCTCGTTATCTGATTTCAGGGAAAAGCATCTGGAAGCGCTGCTGAACTTGTTGAAATATCTTTGTCCATTTGAATGACTCAAATAGCTGCTTTCTTCTTTGAAGCTGAAGCAGAAAAAGCCCCTCCAAGCCCACCAAGTGCTTCCCAGCTGGAGCACGAGCCATTTTAGCTAAAGCTGCTTTTTTCACCCCAAAAAAGGTCCTGATAGAGACCCTGCATGGTGATTCAAGAGAGAGCCCTCTCCATTCTTCTCGTGGCATTATGTCAGCGATACCACAGAAAGGGAGGCTTGGCGTGGGTTCATAAATGAGTAATAATGTCAAACACATATGATTGTTTTGCTGCTTCCTCTGAGTGGTTGAAGGAAGGAAGTCATGCATATAATTTAGCCGGTCTTCAGGAAATAGTTTGATACAGCTCTCTGTGGAGGGAGCAAAATAACTAAAAGCAGAGGGCAACCTAGCAAAAAGTGGCAGGGAAGGGAAGCGGGTATTTAAGAAACAGAAAGAAATTACTGCCAGGGCACTGCAGAAATGACTGCATCGATCTGTGGGAGAGGGAGGACATGTGGAAGTACAGAGGGAAACCTCAGTGCTAAGAGGGCTACCTGGAGAATGGGCAAATGAGAAACAGGAGAGCTGCAGCCTGAATTCCTGACAGGCTTTTGTGCGGGTGTAGGATTGTTTTAAAGGAGAAGGAGGTGGCACTGTAGATTAAACTCAGAAAAAAAATAAGAATAAAAACTCAAACAAAAAGCCTTGCAGCCTGCCACCTGCCTTCAGCAATCAGAGGCGCTGCTGGTACCTTTTGTAGTGTGTAGAGTTAGGGAGCTGGGGATGCTCCTGCCTGTGAGAGCAGCCTTGATGCAGCCAGCCCTCTTCGTATGTGCTGTATAGCACAAGCTTTACAGCATGCCTAAATTCCCTTTGCCCTCGGCAGCATACATGCAGGCTGCGGGAATAACACAGCTCAGGGAATGAGGCATCTCCTCCTTGCTTTTCTGCTTCTCATTCACTTAGCAGAGCCTGCTGTTATTTATTACTTGCCATCTAATGCCTTCAGTACATATGGAAGCATTTGTTTCCTTTATGGCCTTTTCGAGGGTCCTTGCTATTCACTGGGGTATTTGAGTGCCAAGTTTCCTGCAAGCAGAGCCTGTGGGGCTGTGCTGGCAGAAGGGGACGTGGAGAAGACAATTTGGGGGAAGGTCTGCATTCGCTCTCCAACATGAATTGACTGACATTGTTTTTTCTCTCCCTTTTGCTGCTGTGTGTCACGCAGGCAGGAGTGCGTAGCCACAGAAGAAAACCCTCAAGTGTTTTTCTGCTGCTGCGAGGGCAACTACTGCAATGAGAAATTCACCCACTTGCCTGAAGTTACTGGCCCGGAAGGTGAGGTGTGCTGTGGATGATGAGTCGGTGGGGGGTCTCTTCCTCTTGACCTGATTAGTGATGACTTTGGGTTGCTGGATGTTGATCACAAACACGTGTCTGACAGGACACAAGCGGCCACTTGGTTACAAAGCCCATATACTGGGGTTCCTTGAAAAGAGTTTTTTAATGTCGTTTCGCTCTGGTTAAAGTGTATTGTACCACCATCTCATGCATCAGCAGGGAGGATTAGGTTCCCTTGGTTTGCAGTGGGCTCTTACCAAAAGCAAGCGTGCAAGGAACGGTGTAACTTACACAAAGTGGATCAAGACTCAATCTCATGAAGGCATTCTGGCACCTTCTTCAATAATTTTCACTTCACAAGCATCCAAAACCTTGTTTCACTGGCTAAAATGCAGCATTTTGTTGGTGTGGGAATTAAAAGGAAATGGGTGTTTTTGGATATATTTCAAGAAATAAATAGTCATAGCAGGTTCTTCTTTTGAGGCTAATAGAAAAATGATTATTCCTTTTGCTGTAGGCTCACAAAGGTATCTTTCAGTGAAAATTATTAAAGCAAGTGTATCTTTTCCTTAGGATGGTTTCTTTTGCCATCAACTACCTGCATTTACTGAAGTATCCCCACAGACCATTATCAGATTTTCCTGGGCTTTCCTGTTAGGTTTTTAATTGTTTACATGATTTTTATTATCTCCTGTTATTAATGTACCCTTAGCAACCTAGTAGCAAATATTCTTTCTCTCACAGTTTTTTTGTTTTATTTGGCAAGTCTTGCTATTTTTTCCTTCCCTGTCTCCAACATAGCAACATGGCTCCATTTAGTATTCCCATTGTTTGTATCTCAACTGCACTGATGTAATTTGGAACAAGAACTACTGTGGGAATAGTGCATTTGATTGTGGCTCCTGCAGCATTTTGCTAAAAACTGACATCTTGTCAATCACTGTACAAGGCAAAGCAGCGCTGTGAGGGATTTCGTGCTTTCTTAATATCTTCAGAAGGGTTAAGAGGAGGAAATTTTATGTCTTTACATATCCTGGAAAAAATGCCCATCTTAATTAAAGGTTAGAGGGAAGCTCAGTCTGCAGAGTGTGGTTTGGACCATTGGATTATTCGTAGTAGCAACGTGGAAAAGAGTAAATGATGGAGTCTTATAAATTCTGTAGGATGCAATGAGACGTACCGCTGTGCCTTATAGACTTTGGAGTGGAAGAAAGGGCGGTGTTTGGACAAGTAGCTGATGGCGTGTTCGCACATCTAAGAAGTCCTTCCCCATGTTTACCCTGTTCTTTCCTCACAGTCATATACGAGCCGCCACCACCAACGCCCTCCCTGCTTAACATCCTGGTGTATTCTCTGCTGCCCATCGCTGTCCTGTCAGTGGCCATCCTCTTGGCCTTCTGGATGTATCGGCATCGCAAGCCTCCCTACGGGCATGTCGACATCAATGAGGTGAGGAAGAGAGCTCTGGCTTCTCCAAGTTGGCCTCCTCTGTTTGGACTTCATGGAGGACTATATCACAGAATTATGAAGTGGTGTGGTTTGGAAGGAATGTTAAAGATCATCTACCTGCCATGGTCTGGGACACCTCCCACTAGACCAGGTTGCCCAAAGCCCCATCCAACCTGGCCTTGAGAACATCTAGGGATGGGGCATCCACAGCCTCTTTGGGCAGCCTGTCCCAGTGTCTCACCAACCTTATAAGGATAAATTTATTTATGTTTAACACTTTTCAAGTGGCCTCACTAACCTTCTCCATCTGTTTGAAGTCAGTGCTACAGCTGGCCCCGTGGCAGTGTTATGAGGCTGATGGGCTTGGACCAGGTTATCATAATTTACAGAATTCCAAAGGGATGAATTACACAGCTCTGCTTGGTGGTTACTCTTTCCTCAAAATCATCAAACCCATTGCCTAATTTCAGCTAACTTTGCAGAAGAGTAGAAATTGCAGAGATAAGTGAGTTCCTACCACTTTTATGGGGTGAGAGGAGATGTTTTCCCTGTTGAAGCTCAGTTTTTATGAGCCATCGGAGAATGCATGCAGAAGGTCATCCTCACAGCCCAAAGCCATCGAGAACTGGTCTTTGCTGGCTCTGCTGTGCCCTGAGCCTTCTGATCTCTTGACCAGAGACCAGCAGCTACCTCTGCCTTCCTCCTCAGCTGCATAGGGACCATACTGTGAGCCTTGCAAATCTGCAAGCAGATAGGAGAGAGCTCCATAGCCAGGTGTAGATAGGACTTGTGTTGTTCTCCCATTCAAATGCGGAATTTAAACAGATGCTATCTTTATTATGCTGATAGACCTGTTTACTGCCCATTGCTAGGGCTATGGGAAGCACTCCTGATGAAGTGGAAAGCAGCTGGAGGATTTAGGTGTATTTTGCTGTTGGGTCACAAAGATCAAAAAGTTCCTACTTTTGGCAGGAGGCAGCCTTGAGATCATCAATGTTTTACAGCGTAAAATAGCTCTTGCTTTGAAAACACTAGAGAATTCAGGTTTTGCCAGAGGATGACAGGCAGAAGTTTGACACAGGAAGTGACACTTGAAGGTGTAGATTGTTATATATGTTCCATACAAATACCCCACAAAGCAAAATAGGGAATTTTGTGCTGCTCTTGCTGTGAACAGACCATGTCAGTTGTAATAAACAGTATGGTGACCTCGTTCCCTTCCTTGAGGGACATATGGAGCACTCTCAGACATAGGGTTTGGATTTGGGGTTATGTGGAGCCAGGAGCTGGACTCAGTGATCCTTGTTGGTCCCTCCCGACTTGGAGTATTTTATAATCCTTCACATGTTTCCCCACACACCACTTCTCCATTCCCCTGCTTTGATTTATGGTCCTGCTTCAGCTTGTGACTGCTTTTCTCTTGCACAGGACCCCGGCCCACCACCTCCTTCTCCCCTGGTTGGCCTAAAACCTCTGCAGCTCCTGGAGATCAAGGCCAGGGGACGCTTTGGCTGCGTGTGGAAGGCTCAGCTGATGAATGACTACGTAGCAGTGAAAATTTTCCCAATTCAGGTGAGAAGGGCATCACCCTTTTGCTCACTCACAGGGCTGCCGTGCCAGTGGTGAGATGCTCTGAGTGCCTGTGGAGGTGTTGTCACTACCATTACAAAGACTGGAGGAAATAGTTCAAGGACCTCGCCTATACTTTACTCTGTGATGTCTCATTACCAAATGCTTCCTGAAGGAGTCGTTGCAAGAAGGGCAAGCAAACACAATTTGAATCTGCAGGTTTTTAACACTGCTGCAAACATTTGTGTCATTAGAAGTTGGACTGCAGTGCTTGAAGTGCGCACGAAAGACCAAATGTTCAGCTTTGTGTGTCCTATCCAGGCAGGCTGTAAACCCAGACCCCAAGCTAGCAAAGAGTTTGTAGCTCACAGAGGCGCAGCCCCGGTGCTGTGCAAGCTCACTGTGCTGCAGTGTGTCTGTCAGCTCACATCTTCCACTTCAGGAAACCTTTGAACGCTCCTGGCTTGACTCTTTAGGAATTGCAAATAGAAGGAGTAGAGCAATCAAATGAAAGAGGAATGACTGAAACGTCTTTGTGTTCTTCCACTGTCTCCTTATTCGTTAATTTTTTTCTCCCTGTATTTGCTGTCATAGCATTGCTAAAGGAGATTTGCACATCTTCTGTCCATGCCAGCTGTGACCTACTAGTAAATATTCAATACAGTCTAGATTGGATTTGCAGTCGTAACAATTACAGCTACAGTGCAGAGCTGGGTGCTGTGTGCACAGGCTTTATTCTTGCCTGCTTTCTTAGAAAATCTCCAGAAATCTTATTTCTCGGTGAGGTTGGGTTTGGATCCCACCCCCCTGCCCAAACATGAGCTTGAGGAGAATTTTGGAGAAGGGAGATTGGGAACAATGACTTCCATTCTTCTTCCAGCATCTACTCTAGGAAAATAGAATCATTTCAAAGGGGTGCATCACATCCTAACGCTGAGGGGTGGTACTGAGAGGGATGTGAGCAGCTCTGACTGAGCTGAAGGAGCTGTTTACTTTAAAGGGAAGTGTGATCTTCGATGGTGTGTTTCTCTCTGCTTTAGGATAAGCAATCTTGGCAGAGTGAGAGGGAGATTTTCAATACTCCTGGCATGAAGCATGAAAACCTTTTGCAATTTATCGCAGCAGAGAAAAGAGGGACAAACCTAGAGACAGAGCTCTGGCTGATCACAGCATTCCACGACAAGGTAACGTATCATTGCACATTCATCTGGGGAAGGCACAGGGGTGGCTGGCTGTGAAGCACAGCGTTTGGTAGCTGATATTCTCCCAGAAGCTTCCCCCAGGTCGATCTCCCATTCTGCGGAGGCCCTTCCTTTAGCCTTCAGTGCTTTCCTGCATGAACATCTGATTGAGAAAGGTGGGGCCTGGGGAGAGGGAGGTGGCACTATAGGCCGCACAAAGCTCACGTATGCAGTGGTTGCCATCTTGTAACATGCAGAGATGAGCCTGGGAGAGCTGGGGGTTGGGGCCATTGCATTCCCAACCCAGCCCGTGCAGATAGGCTCTGTGTTTGCTTTTGAAGCTCAGGGCATACCTCCTTGCTCTTGAATTGCTTCAGTTATCAAACATGACTAACACTTAAAATAAAACAAACACACACAAACCAAGGGTTGAGCCAGCAGCATTATCCCTCTATTTAATCCAAGGTCTACTGAGTCAATCATTTCCACTACCAGATTATACGATGCAACATCTTCTTGCATGCAAAGATTTCCACTTTCCTAGCCTGTATGACTTGCTCTTTTTGAGATGATTTTGTCCCTTCCTTCACCACCCCCCCAAGCAGACGAATAGATCTGGGACTCATTTTGGGCATCTGTATACTCTCTGTGCTGTCAAGGGCCAAGGACTCGTGAATGCTTCTGGGTTTTATTTCTTCTTTTTTTTTTTTTTTTAACATTTGCTAGTTATATTTTTTGCCTGTTAAATGAAGGTTCACATTTCTCAAGCACTCATTAAAACTAAATGAAACCGATGAGTCTGCACATCTGTCACATAGCGATGGCTGTGGTTAAGAACGTACAACGTCCTGTTTTGCAGGGCTCTCTCACAGATTACCTGAAGGGCAACATCATCAGCTGGAATGAGCTCTGCCATGTTGCAGAAACCATGGCCCGTGGCTTGTCTTACCTCCATGAGGATGTCCCATGGTGCAAGGGTGAAGGACACAAACCTGCTATAGCACACAGGTACAGCCTTTCTCATTAATGCTTTTCCAGAGCCATGTCCAAATGTTCGTGACCTCTTTGAAACGACGCTTTTGAATAGAGGAGGAGATTGTGCTTTGGGGAAATAAATGCCTTTTATCCCAACAAATCCTGTGCTAAGACAGGAATTTTTTTTTACCCACATCTGAAATAGTAAAGAGCTAGTAATCAGCATCTTATCTGTGAAATAGTGTGGCTGGTGGTGGGTTATGGCACATATCTGAAGGGTGGGTGCTTCTCTCTGCCCTCACCTCTTGTCTTGATGTGTGATAGGAAGGGGAACCTGGTTGCTGCAGAACCTCCCTTGGAAGGGGCTATGCTTCATAAATCACATCATGGAATCATAGAATGGCTTAGGTTGGAAAGGACTTTAAAGATCATCCAGTTCCATCCCCACCACCATGGACAGGGTTGCCACCCACCAGATCAGGGCCTCATCCAACCTGGCCTTGAACACCTCGAAGGAGGGGGCATCCACATCTTCTCTGGGCAACCAGTACATGTATTTGTGGACTATATTCTTTCCTACGTTTGTAAGACTGATAACTCTACTTCATGTCTTCCCACAGTTTTTGAACGTGGGTTCCAATAGAGAAAATGCAGAAAGTAGCTGCTATTTGTTCTTCGTGGTAGTTCTATGGTGCCAAGGTGCTGATGGGAGAGAGCAGGGGAAGGGGCTGCGCATCTGAGACCTCCTGGCTCGCATCTGGGGACAGCAGGATCCCAGACGAAGCAGTGAAACCATCCTCACTGCAGCAATACTTGTGGTAGCCCTTTGCCCCTCTCTGCAGCCCCGCATCCTTCCCTTGGCCTGGCCAAGGCATCGCTGCCAAGCTGTTTGCTGGCAGCACGGCAGGCGGGGGAGTTTTCTAGAAGGGATTTGCACGGGTTGTGCTGCTTCGTGCGGTAATCCGCTGCTCTTCATTGAGGAGGGACTTAAGCCCCGCGCCCAGCTGCAGCAATTTGCATCTGATCGAGCGGGGCCATCTTCCTATAAGGCGAGATAATCTCTGTTTTTGCGAGAGTGTCCATGCTCACACTCCCCCCAGGACCTTGAGGTTGGTGGGAGCTGTGAAAGCCTGCAGCTGCCTCTGCGCTGCTCCTGGGGCTGACCCTGTGCCTCTGACATTTGTCCCCGTGAAATAAAGGCAGCGGTGTATGCAGGAAAATTCCTGAGGGTGGGGAGTGGTGAAAAGCTGCAGAAAGGCTTTAAAGCAACAGATCATGCTCATTAGTGTCCCCATCCATTTAGCAAATGACAAAAGATAGAGAACGCGCTGCTCGGGTAAACTGAGTACATACCCACAGAAGGGGGATTTCGGGACGTAGGGGATTTCCCTTGGATTACCCCACTATTTTTCTTTTGCATTTAAAAAATAACAAAAAACAAAGAATACTTTTTAAAGGCAGAGGTATCATCGAATGGGTTAATATAATATGTGCAAAGCTGCTGGAAGGCCAGGTGGGACTCCCTGAGTCGCAGCTCTGCAGACTTCGAGCAAACTCTTAGGACAGTGGCCCCGGCACAGCGGGAGGTTATGGGATCGCTCCTCGGTGCTAAAGTGCCCCCACGTGGAAGCGGAAAATAAAATCTCTAATGTCAAAATGGGGTTAATACACAGACTACTTGTTGTCTGCTCGCTCCTTGACTGAAACATGATGCTGAAAAGGGTATTTTCTCATTTTCAGGGCACTTTCCTTTATCAGTGACTGTTCTAGGAACCTTTCGAATGAGTGATGGTGATAGTGGGAACTGTTGTGGGTGTGGGTTGGATCAAGCCTTTCTCCCAGTCCTTGAGACATTTGTGTTGAGCTCACGCTTGCCAGCTTCGAGTGGTTGTGGAAAGAAGGAAAACATGGAAAAATGGGGAAATTTATAGATATGAGGTTCAGTATTAGGGAAAATGTCTTCTCAGAAAAAGTGGTAATGCATTGGCACAGGCTGCCCAGGTTGTTGATGGAGTCACCATCCCTGGAGGTGTTCCAGACACGTGTGGATGTGGCACTGAGGGACGTGGTCAGTGGGCATGGTGGGGTTGGGCTGATGGTTGGACTTGGTGATCTTAGAGATCTTTTCCAACCCTACTGATTCTGTGCTTCTATGAGGGGAAAAATAGAAGCACAAAAGGAAATCCCCACATTCTGTGTCCAGCAAGCGCTCATGCAGTGATTCTGGCTTCCATTTCACTTCACCTGGGAAAGGTGTGGTTCAGGCAGTGCCATGTCATTTCTGTGAGGTCCTGGCTGAGCCACAGCTTTGCAAAAATCTCGTGTGCAATCTGTACCATCCTGGAGGGTGTAATCCCCTAATGCCGGCCGAGCAAAGTCGTTTATCCCTGTCATTAGGTGATGGCTGCTTTCTGAGCCTGTGGGGAAACTGCTATAACATGGAAGCTGTCAGTCTCTGAGATAACATGTATTAGGCGAGTGGTGTTTTTATGTGCAACAGAGATCTACAAATATTTTGCAGGCTCTAAAAGGCCGTCCTGTTTCCCTAGAAACCCCATGTCCCCAGGAGGCAGTTTTCTGCTGGGGTTCCCTTCGAAGCTGCAAGGGGAATAACCCACTTCCCCCGTGCTAATCCCCAAGCCAGAACTGCCCATCGTGCTCCATTTAGCTCACTGTCAGCAAATCCTTTCTTCGGATGTTTTAAGCTAAGAACAAGGCTTGGGTGACACAAGATGACTTTAGCACATGGTGCTTTGCACTGGTGCGCTGGCATCCAAGGCCAAGTCCTTCTCTCTGGTCCAGCAGTTTCTTTCTTCCCAAGGAATTTTGACAGGTTGCTCTAGTGCGGAACAATTGTATCTGCCCTCGTTAATTATTTTATGCAGGCCTGCAATGTCCTGCAATCAGCAGGGTCACTGAGTGAATTGATGATAGGGAAATTATAATGCTGAGCATACAGGACAATTGCCATCTGCTGTCTAAGGTCTGTAATTTAATTATATTACCAAACATTCCTTTTCAGATGAAAATGCAGGAAGCCTAGGGAACGAGGCTGGGCTGGTCAGGCATCTCACTGGGATCCTATCCCCCCTCACTGGCTCCTGCAGGCTCACCTGAGCTGCCCCGAAACAGCAGTGCTGTAGCACAGGACCGACACGAATGTCCCTTTAAAGTAATCTTCAAGCACAGAGCCACCATCTCCGCTTGCAGAGGAAAAATCCTGAAAAATTCTGATCCTGGCAGCTCATCTCAGTGTGGGTTCACCCCCTCCCCTGCTCTCTTTCCAGCCCAGGGGAAATTGATCCAGCAATTAATGCATAAGTGTAATAGATGACGACGGCAAAAGTCTGTAGAAGCAGTGAACAGAGTCCCACTGGCATCTGCTAATTTCCAGGACGATGTAATGCTGTGGGTAGGAGCAAACATCGTTACTATGTTGAAGAAACTAAACGAACCCCTCAGCCTACCATGCATTGGTTGGCGGGAATGAGAAACATGAGAATTGCCCAGAGCTTGGGGTCCATGTCTGGTGCTCCCAGCAGATATGCTGGGCACTCAACAGAAATGGCGCCTTGGAGCTCCTGCTGGAAACAGAAGCTGCAGCCAGCCAGGCTTTGTAGAAATGACTGATTCCAGAGGAAGGTTTAGTTTTGTTTTCTCTGTGTTTTAAGGACTCTTGGACATGGCTCAAATCAACAGCAGGGGAAGTTCAGATGAGACATTAGGAAAAACTTCCTTACTGAGAAGGTAGTCAGACACTGGAGCATTCCTAGAGGATGATGACCAGTGCCTGTCTGTGCTTAGCACAGGCATTTGGATTGTGCTCTTTGTGATGTTTTAACTTTGGGTGAGCTCCAAAGCAGTCTGTCAGGTGGACTTTGTAGGTCCCTTCCAACTGGAGATACTCTATTCCATCCCATTCCAAATGGGATGAATATCTAGCCCTTTCTTCTGTGTGTGCTTCTTTCGATACCTTTTGGATGGGATGGGAGGGATACAGAGTTATCCAGTAGTGTGAAGTCCTACGCAGAGTGCAGGTGAGAAACTCGCTGGCCATCCATCTTGATGTCTGTATTTTATTTTCAGAGTCATTTGCATTCCTCTGGTAGCCGGGGGTTGAGGATGCTTGGGGTTATGTGCCCAAAGTGCAGTGTGAGCTCCTGCAGAGAGCAGGAGCACAGACCGACACACCACACGTGGGTCCTAACCCAGCAGCACAGGGCTGTCCACTGGTGTCTTACAGACACCAACAGCAGAGAGCAGCTGAGGAAGGAAGGAAGGAAGGAAGGAGCAGATCCACCCAGGGCTGCTAGACCTAGAGATTACAGCGTGGTCTGTTGCACTCTGATTCAGCCCCATGCCATAATAAACCCTCCCAAACTTGCTTCTTATCTCTGTAGGGACTTCAAGAGTAAAAACGTCTTGCTGAAGAACGACTTAACAGCGGTGCTAGCCGATTTCGGTCTAGCTGTACGGTTTGAACCTGGAAAACCTCCAGGGGACACTCATGGACAGGTAATCATTATCTTTAAAAATAACACTGTCAAAATTTGGGCCTGCCACAGCTCCTCCTGCGTGGTGGTGGTTTGTACAGATGCAAACTGGAGGCTGAGAGATTACCTTTATCCCAGGTTAGCTCCTCACAGCTTTCCTCATTTTTGCTACCTTTCTTTAGATTTTTCTAGCATTTTCCACACTTTTTCACATCTAGGCTTCCCCTTTTCCCCACTTCCCCAGCTAATAACAAAATCAGATGAGAAATCCCTAAAGAAAAGCTTGAAAAGGCATTTCAGTTCCCATGTTAAAAAAGCGCTTTTCGCCCTTTTCTGCTCTTCCCTCTCTACATTACGGGGTACAGTTCTGCCATGTACATTGCCACAGCTATCCAAGGAGTTCTGTGTGGCTTTTCAGCTGGACTGAACGCACCCAGATGTGCACGATGGTGGGGAGAGGGCATCCTTTCCAAACCAGGGCTGAGCGGGCTTTGCATGGTCTGTGCTTTACCATTCCTGTGGATGCAGGAGGCTGGTTTTATCCAGGGTACTCATGCCTATACCTTTTCCTACCATTTCAGAATACATTGATTTTGTTCTTCTTTTATATATTCTTAGTGAAAGGAGCTTGAACTTTCCATGACTTCAATAACTGAGTCTGCCTTGACCTCAAGGTGTTGTGCCTGTCTCCAAGGGCAGTGTTTTCTCATGCAGCGTGTGCTGCTGGAGCGAGATGCAGTGGGATGCAGAGGATTTCATCTGCACTCACCATGCCTCGCTGCATCTGAATTAGACCTATAGCGTACACTGAATGTATATCACACACGTAGTTGTGCGCTTTGGCTTTTTGCTTCAGATAGCTCATCTAGACTGAAGTGAACTTAACACGAATTGATGTTAGAAGACACGGCCCACTTTGGGTTGTTTTCCAAGTGAGGTGCAAATTTAGCAGAAGTAGCCTAAAGGCTGATGAGGGCAGCTGTCATTCATCTCTGACCAGCAGAGGCTGACAGGTCCAACTGGAATTTAACTCGAGCTGTTTCTCTCTCTGTAGGTGGGAACAAGGAGGTATATGGCTCCTGAAGTGTTAGAGGGAGCAATCAACTTCCAGCGAGACGCCTTCCTGAGAATAGACATGTATGCAATGGGACTGGTATTGTGGGAGTTAGTCTCCAGGTGTAGAGCAGTTGATGGTAAGAATAAAGATCTCCTCTGCACCGGGGAATGGCTTTGTTTCAGCATGGTTTGCTGGCCCAGGGAATGGGCCTGGCTCTGTTCAAAATAAATTAAAAATCAATGCCATGTTTTCATTAGACAGCTAAGTTGTTTGTCATTTGCTTGTTTCTTAATGTAAGCTGTTATTCTCTGTGGTTAAGAACCTTTGTAGTGTTCAAGTCTCAAAGTGCTTCTTTTAACATCACAGTGTTCTCTTGCTCAGGGTTTTTATCCTAAAATGATGCTGCAAAATGGGACGTATTTTCTGTCTGAGTAGCACATCAGTTCTCTGGTGACATCCTTGCCATTTGCAGGATCTTGTTCCTGGTCACGGAAGCTCCAATTACTTGTGTAGATATGGATGCTCCACACTAAATATCAAGCTCGTAAATTAATAGTACCTCACCTGGACTTCAAACATTAATGTTAATATTGTATTAGCACCGAGGTCCTTGTTTATAATTAGGATGTGTACCTAGGTATGTGTTTTTCAAAAGTTCCCATGGATCACATAAAATGCCATGGATGAGAAGGGGTTAAGCTTAACCTCACGTACTCTTTTAATTCAAAAGTAATGTTGTGCAAATTGCATTGTCTCACTGAACAGTTCTGTTCCATCATTGTGGTCAGAATTGTGTGCCGGCCTCACTGGCAAATAGTTCCTGTCTTGCTGCGTGATTTCTGAAACAGTGTTGTCAATTCCTTTTGTTAGGGTAGCTGGTAAGCGTGGTGTGGCTGACAGCAGATCTGGCTTGGTGATTGCTTGCGCAGCTCTTTATAGCTTTGATTCCTCTTTGAGGATGAGGAATGGAAGGTCACTAACATTATTGTGCCGTCTGTTGGAACATGCATTTCAGTTTGTTTCACTGACTGGCATCGTGTCAACAAGAACAATGATAAGCTATTGTAGTGGTTGGCTTTTTTGTTGTTGTTGGCTTTTATTATTTTTTATTATTATTATTTTTTTAAAGTACCTAAACATCATTTTCTAGGTGTCACAGTTCATGACCAGCTAAAGTAGTTGGCTCTTTTATTTTAGTCTGGAAAAGCCTTCCTGAATTATCTCCACTATTGAAGGAGGTCACTCTTTGCTGCTGGGAAACCATAAGTAATGCAACCAAGCATCCTGAGAAAGCTCATCAGTTAAGCTGGGCTGTGCTTTTTGAGAGGGCATCTACACATTGCCAAAGGCCAAATGACGTTTTGATGAGCAGAAGTTATTGCTGCAGTCTGGAGTCTGCACTGGCACTCGTAACAGTTCTCTCATTCCCTTGGCCCAGAGCAGTTCACAGCCATAACTGGTAGAACTAAAGCATTCCGAAATCATTTTGCACTTTGGATCTAGTACCTGGGACAAGTGCATCTGGCTCTACCTGGTAAGAGCTGACTTAAATCTAAGAACAAGCCAGGTCAAAAAGAGATTGCAAGTGCTGTGTGTGCTTGACCTTGCTAGTCAGTGCCTGAAGTGAAATTATACTCATGCCGAAACCTTTCTTTAGGTTATTTTGCTGCGGTGGGTTGAGGAGCCATGGCTTGTGCATGGGGAGGATGCAGCTCTGCAGAGGCTGTGGCTCCACGCAGGCCATTTCTGTACTAACCCAGTTCTCCACGTGCACTGTAGGTCCAGTGGATGAATACATGCTGCCTTTTGAAGAAGAAATAGGTCAGCACCCATCCCTTGAGGACCTGCAAGAAGTGGTGGTTCACAAGAAGATGCGCCCCGTCTTCAAGGATCATTGGCTGAAACACCCTGTATGTCCCTCTTGGTCAATGGGCAAATTTTTTCTCCTGCGTGATAGGAATGAGGGATGTGGTTATGTGTTAGCTTCAAAAGGAAAAAATGAAGGGAAATGGTGTTGTAGGAATCTGGCAGCACTGAGGTGCTTCGAGGCACAAACTAAACTGCAAGTGACCTTCATGTCCTTTCCACTGCCCAGTACTGTCCTAGCACAAGGACAGAGAGAGAGCAGGGAATTAGGGTTGCACCTTCACTCTTCCCCTTTCCCTTTGTCCCTTTTTGTATTTAGAGGATAAATCAGCTGATTAAAATCAGCCGAAGCAAATGAACATGGAACGTGTCGTGGTGCATTTGTTTAGCAGGACTCGTTTAATATGGTGAACTAATGAAAGGTAAAGTCCCATTCATTGAGAAAGAGAGAATGATGCGTACCATCAGAGACATGTTCCTCGCAAGCTAGGTAGTATGCAAGACTTGAACCATTTTTTGAGGAAAAATTAATTAGATGTGAAGGCAAACAGAGAACGAAATAAAATGCAGTGTGGGTATCACAGAGGTAGATCATTTCAGATGAGCATTTTTAATAAATGGGCTGATTTTTCAGACTGGGAAAGGAGGGAGCAGATCATGAAATCTCACAGGGCTTCAGTAAGAAGCTAAATGCCTCTGTTTGGACAAAAGTGCTGCTGTTTTGGCTGGACTCAGGTATACTAATGCATTGCCTACAAGTCAGGGAGAGCTGCTGGGTATAGGTAAAGACAGCTGTTGCGGTTTCTGGGTGAACGGGGTTCAAACAGAGCTGTGCTCTTGCAGCAGTATTCATAGGATCGTAGAATCATAGAATGGTTTGGGTTGGAAGGGACCTTTAAGATCATCTAGTTCCAACCCCCTGCTATAGGCAGGGACACCTCCCTCTAGACCAGGTTGCTCACAGCCCCATCCAGCCTGGCCTTGAATGCTTCCAGGGAGGGGGCATCCACAACCTCTCTGGGCAACCTGCTCAGTGTCTCACCACCCTTACAGCAAAGAATTTCTTCCTGATATCTAGTCTAAGTGTTGTATTCAGTTATTTTGAGGATTGCTACAGAAGTGATTGCAAACAAAACTACCATTTCATAGTAACTGATACAGTGCTGCCAGCGCTGGTGGTTTTATCATGGGAATTGCAACACTTGATGTCTTGTCTTCTAAAGCTTTAAATGCTCGATTTCATGATGTACTTTGATGTGGAAAAAAATAAAAGTACTTTTGGGTCTATGAAAAAAGGCAGATGTGAGCAAAGCCCCCAGTCTTAGAAGGTGGAAGTTCAAAAAGAACTGAAGACACACCTGTTGGAAGTGATTTGTAAAACTAATCTCATGACAGAATCACAGAATCATAGAATCACAGACTCATTTGAGTTGGATAGGACCTTTAAGGTCCATCTGGTCCCAGCTTCCCTGCAATGAACAGGGACACCTGCAGCTCTGTTGGGTTGCTCAGAGTGCAGATTTGCATGTTGTGGAGACCAGATGCTTAGCTTTCCCTTCTCTCTCCTCAGGGCTTGGCGCAGCTCTGCGTGACCATCGAAGAGTGCTGGGACCACGACGCAGAGGCTCGGCTCTCGGCGGGCTGTGTCGAGGAGCGCATTGCTCAGATCCGCAAATCCGTCAACGGCACTACCTCGGACTGCCTTGTCTCCATCGTGACGTCCGTCACCAACGTGGACTTGCCGCCCAAAGAGTCTAGTATCTAAGTCCTGGTTCGCTTTTTGTCTTTCCAGACTCAGTGGATTTGGAGGAAAAAAAAAAAAAAAAAAAAAAAAAAAGAAAAAGTTTAAAAAAAAAACAAGAAGAAAACACACGATAAAAAACAAAAACACAAAAATCCAACAAACACATGAATGCAGCTGCTATTTTATCTTGACTTTTTATTATTATTGTTATTATTATTATTATTATTTTTTTTTTGGATTGGATCAATTTTACCAGCACATTGCTCTACTGTATTAAAAAATGGACATTTCAGCAAGCATTCAGGTGCCGACTAATGAATGCAGAAAAGGTGCAGGTACCTCAGAACCTCAACAAACTCACTTCAGTTGTTTTGTTTTGTTGTTTTTTTTTTTAAATTGAGTTTTCTGGGTTTCTCTTTATCAGTCTGTCTTCTGAGCAGAGCATCTGTGACATAAAGGAAAACCACCTATCATCTTAGAAAACGCAATGCTGCAAACTTTGGAGGAAACTTAAGACTGTTACATAAGATTACACCTTCCTCAAAAGGATTTTTTCCCCATTTGGTTTCGTTCCTGGGTTCTATTCCGTGTTGGGTTATTTTATTTGGAAGTGAGCTTCAAAAAAAAACAAACAGCAGATGTGTCTTTTACGGATCTAACGGGTGTCATTGTAACATGGAAAAAAGTAACCGGGCGGAGAATGTTAATTCTTGGTGGTAGAGTTGAAGGGGGGAGCGTAGAATAGGGGTGGGGAGAGCGACGTTGGACTTGGCAGCATTTGGGGAAACATCATTTGCTATGGAGCTACTTCTCAGGTAACCATTAGAGGAGGGGAAGGACATTTCTGGGCAGAGTATTAACAGCTGCAGCGTGTGGAGAAAGCGGAGTTAAAGAGCCAGTGGTTGCGAGCAAGGCACTGGTTAGTTCTTCCTCCAGTATCTGGCGCTTGGGTGGTAAGAGAACAAAGCAGAACCGTAATTACCTTCTATTTTTCAAGTCGGGATAGGAACAGGAAGAACGCTTTTTAAGAAGCGTAATTGGAAGTGTGTTCTCAGAAGCACTTGGGGAAAATACTGGAAGATAGGAAGATGCTTGCATCTCGCTTGAAGTGTGAGTCAGTTCAGGAGATTTTGGCCTCGGGGTTGATTATCTGCCAGCCCAAGCCACCGATGCAGATGGTGGAGGGAGGAGAAGTGTGAACACTGGCTCCGTAATTTTTCTCTTCTTTTTAATTTGGGGTTTTAGGGAGGCGGAAATTACCTGAACCAGTGGCAGATGGCTCCTGTAGCACCCAAGAAGCCCATGAACTGTACAGTTACAGACTGCGGAGGTAGCTGAGCAGCAGCAGCGATCCTCAGCATGGCGCAGACTGGTTTCTTTGACGCTGCTTTCTCCGTACTCTGCAACTCAACTCTTTTGTCTTAAAGTGGTGCATATTCTGGAATACCATTACTCTTGTTACGCCATAAACTTGCTCTAGTCAGTGAATGTTCCTAATGCTGCTGATTCAACATTGAGATATTTTTTTAATTTGCAAAAACATGCAATGTTTAAAAAAAGGAAAAAGAAAAAAAAAAAGAACACAAAACACACACACACACACATACACACGTTACGTGGCTTCCGAGGCTTAAACTGAAAAAAAAAAAAATTAAAAACTTCATGACCACAGACCACCTCAAACCAGAAATACCTCAGAATTTTCTACTTGTATGAGTTTTATTATATATTTTGTTAGTTGTGTTGTCTTGTAGTAAGTATATTTTAATGTAAGTTGGCTTTTATGACAAGGGAGTTTTAAAAAAAGAAAAAAAAGAAAAAAAGTTCCAAAATCTTTTAGGAAGTGCTACCATTTTTTTTTGTTGTTGTTGTTTGTTTTATAAAGCACCGTTGTAAATAACTATACAGTTGTAGAATAACTGCCTATATAAGGTACCTGGGCATTATTCACGCTTATTTGTGAAGGCTGTTTCCATTCTGTGTTTTATTTTTATTTTTATTTTGTCTGTTTTAGTGAAAGGACAGTACATCTTTTTCTTTTTTTAAATGTTATTTTGGTTTTTTTCTTTTTTGATCTTTGAATATAACATGAATTCTGTGTCTTGCTAGACTGACAAAGTTATATCCATTGGATGGCCAGAACTTTCAAATATCTCCTTATATTAAGCCAAAATGCAGTCCTGAGCTAATCACCCTTTTAAAAGAAAAAACAAGCAGAAAAGTAAAAAGTCTGTACATGAATTGGACTTCTTGCCGCTGCCAAATTGTCAGCGTGGACCCTTGCACAAATGGAATTTATTAAGCAAACAAAATCACTAATTGGAGAAAATGTGGAGACAATATAGAGGAAATTGAAATATATCTCTTAAAAAATATAGCTTTAAAACCTAGAGGTCATAAATGAGGACACGGTCCTTTCTCTCGAAGAGACATTAAGATAATTGCCTTAATTTGTCTATCTGAATAAAGTCTTAACCTATTCTTTCAAGTTATTGAATGTATATTGCATATTAGTATGTACACACATGTAATTGTATTTCCGTGTGTAGGTTTGGAAGTTTCTGTTTCTTAATGTGATTCTGTTCAGAACACCGTGACAAAACCAGACAGAACGGTACCGGTTGGACCCAGCTGATGGTGCTGGTGGGGGCTGACGTCTTCGGGCTGATGCTGCAACATGCCCGTGCTGAACATGAAGCGTGTAGGGAGCTCTTCTGGTGTCATGACATTAGTCACTCGCTTCATGTTAAGCATGGTCCTAAAGGTTTGCAAGGATCAGCGTTGTTCACATTCTAATACATTTCTGCACTGAGATTTATATAAAAATGTGACTGTGTTTTAGAAGTGAAGTGATGTAAGGGTGGGGTGGAATCTAGAACAGAATTAAGACTGAGCGAATGCTTGTTTCGAGGTGGGCGTGCTCCTCGTTCCCCAGGAATGGGAGCTGGCTCACACTGCCACGGAAAGAAAAAAGCTGTACTGTCTTTTACCTATCAATATCTGTTTGCTGTTCTGGATTTTTTCCTTCAGCATTCTTTATAACGGCTAAAACAGGCTTATTACAGCAGTTGCTTTTTTATCCTGATTTCTTTAAGAAGCTTTAAAGTATTTATTGAAAGTGCCATATGATTTTAATAGCCTATTAGACGGTCTCGTAAACCTTCTCTTTTGAGAAAGCATACGCAAAAAGTCTGGCGTGTAGCTTATCTGATGGTGGGGAGCTGTGCGAACGTACAAAGTTTGACCGAACGTTGATTGTAAGTGTTACCAACTTCCCTGGTCTACTGCTTCCTTATAGATCATCTTGTCAACAGGATTCAGCAACTGATTTTTAAAAGAATTTCCAAAATGCATGCGTGCTCTGATACACATTTTCAATGTGCATTGTGTTTTGTGTCTTGCTGCCACAGCAGAGAGGGGTATTCTGAATTCTTGCCTGCTTACGAATTCGTACCGGTTTATCTCAAGTGGTTCTTGTGGTTGGTATTTATTTTATTCATGAAGGAAAGCCCTGATGAACTTATTGGTCTTTCAACACTTGAGCTGTCAAGCAAATAGTTTCCTCACTGCTAAGGTAGCATTTGAACTCTCATTGACAGTATGATTTTGGTTTCGTTCAGTATCACAGAGGCTTTTCCCAGTCAGCAATAGGGCACATCCATAGGTGTAGCTGTAATAAGCATTCGTGACTCTTTCCCTCTTAACACTCCCATGAATGTGATGGGTACAACATATCTTATGTTACTTAATTTTGCTCCTCGTTCAGATTTTGAGGAAATTTTGCTGCATTTTTTTAATTGTTGACCTTCTTCTCTTGTGTTGCGGGTCTTAGGTAAATACTAACCGTGAATATTGTGGACAGCTCTGTCAATGTTAAAAATTTTCCATGACTTTAGGAGCCAGGATTCCCCTCTATTTGGTCTTCTGACCTTTAAGAATTTATTGCACCAGCTATGTTGGTTTCCTGGGTGAAGGAAGTTTGAGCTCGCGTTTTGAGGTTGGAAATACCACAAGAACTAAAATTGCTTTCTTGAGACGATGGAGCTGTGACTTGCTAATACAGTTGCATTAATACAGCAAGGCTGGAAATTGTACGTGGCTCATGTTGGAATATATGCGCATGCTATGAGAGAAGGCTACAAACCAGTCTAACCATCAGTTAAACAACATCTGCCTTACTCTTCTGTTGAAAGCTTCTAGCTAGTCCTGATCATTGAAGTTTTCTCTAGTGAAGACAAAAGAAAAACACTTTTTATTTTGCCTCATTTTTTTCACTGAAATTTTCATGCAGCATAAACTATGCTAGGTCAAGTTACACCTATGGCAACGCCAAGGTCTTTGTGTTTACATTTGTTTCAAAGAAAAGGGATGTGAGTATCCCCCAGTAATTCTGTTGCATTTTACTTAGGTCTTGTGATTCACTGCTGCTTCCGTTGTTCATTTCAGCAGGAGCAGCCTTGGGTCCACTCAACACTGTGTTGCTGGTGGGTACTTCCAGGCTGATTGGACAGGCCTTTCCCATTAGGAATACCAATCTCCCTTAATATCACTGCATAGAAACTGGAGAGCTCAAATTCTGTTCCTCCTGTGCTGCTTTCTGGACAGACTGTCAGAATTTACCTGTTTTGCAGGTGAAAAATCTGGTTTCACTTAGCATGGAAGAAACTCCTATTGCAGAGGAAGGGGCTGGTTGATAGCGTTGTGACAGTGCTGTTGTTGCAGTCCTCTACAAACCACACTCCCCTTGAGAAGTATCTAAGCAGGAAGTGTCCCGCAAACTATTATCACTTTTACATACAGAATATTGTTTGGTAACATTGTAAATAAAATAGACTATATAATAGAGGAAAATAAGGACATTTTGACTTTTTTACTTTTGGATATATATATATATTTTAGTTACATATACAAACAAAAATTATACATTGTGTGAGAATTCTTTTATACCACAAATTATTTTTGTAACGTCTAATATGTTTCTGCAGGGAAAAGGGAGAATGGTGTGTGTACGCACAGCGAATAAATATATATATATATATAATGTTTAACTTAAGTGTGCACTACATCAAAGTCTAGAGGATAGAACAAGTTTAGTGTGAGGATCAAGTCTGGATGTACTTAGACACACTTTGAGGGTGGCACTGACTATGTTTAATAGGTTATCTTGCATGTCACATCCCTTCTGCTAAAGATGCTTATTGCTTTTCTATGATCACCTTCAGTTGAACCAGGAAGAGAGTTTTGATGTATTCATGCAAGTGTCCATGTGTGAGCAGCGTGTCTTGACATTTGCCATGATGCTGCGGTGAGTTGTGAAGTCAGGGTGTTAGGAACTTGCGGAGACCAAATAGGCTGATCCAGCTCGCTGCCGTATCCGCTTATAGCAGCTGTGTCTGCTGCATTGACAATATGATCTGTAAGGAGCTGTTGCCAGCAAAATCTTGATAAAAGCATTTCCTAGAAGTTCCTTCTGTCTGAAGTGACACAAATAATCAGACTTCACCAGAACATGCAGACGTGTTCCCAGTGGCAGATTTTACTGTCTGGGTTGGCAGCACTGAAAAAAAAAGAGCACTGTCATGTCCAGAGTCCTACTTAGAAAATGAGCATTCCTAATTTGTGTAGCCGATCTAAAGTATTCTAAAAACATTAGAGAAAAAAATTTCAAATGTTTTCACTTAAGCTAACTTTTCCGGTTGGACCTAAAAATCACTCCAGTCTTTGGCTTTCCTAGTCTTGGCAACACAGTGTCAGCAGGGTAAGAGTTACTGAAAAAAAACTTAAAGCTAAGCGATGCACTGTGCTGCTGGGAAGCTTTTCTGACAGTGTGCCTTTTGAAATTAGTGCTTGAATGATTGAGAGCAGGCTCCTGCCGTTGCTGAATCCTTCTGTGTTCTTGGTGAAGCCCTGGCCCTGTGGAAGCTTCCATCTAATTCAGTGGGACCATGAGTGTGTTTGTGTTCCTGGTCATTACCCTCATTCACTCACTCACTCACACAGGACTTCTTTTCTAATATAGCAGTTTGAGGATGAAGCTCTGTTCCCTGACTGAAGTCATAACCTCTCGGTAATCCTTTTTGTCGGGACACTTCCACAGAAAGAGATCATACTTGTGTTACGTCCATCCAGCTGTTCTGAAATGTAATGCTATTCTGTTGTGCCTTTATTTTTCCATGTAAAAGCAACTGCTGTAAGTTTTTTTTTTCCTTTAACTGGTTTTTATTTTTCTTTTTCCGTCTGAAAAAAAAACCACTTTTCATTGCCCAGCTGTTATTTCTGGATGCAGTCTGTGATCCAGGTATTTCAAGAACCAATTACCTCAAACCTCATGTTAAACAGTGTTGCTATCTGGATTCTCCTTGATACTACAATATTGTAACATACACAAACAGGAACCTTGCTATATATGGGTGTTTATATATATGTATCATATACATATATGTGTGTATGTGTTAGATATATATAAATGGAAAGTGATCCCCAAGGACTGAAGGAAAAAAACAAAGCTTTTGTTTTCCAACATTGAAACCAAAAGGGCTTCTCTGAAGCTCTATAATGGCATTGTGCTGGATATGTATTGAAAAAGTGTTTTCTGGAAAGTGCTTCCTTTGTTAGCCTTTTTATTTCAGTATTTTAATGGGGCAGATGATGTGGTTAAAACACCGTATCTGCATTTTTTGGCCCATTTTGAAGCAGAGGCTTCTTAATCTTTCCAATTGTTAAAAAACAATCAAACTCAGTATATAACATTCCAGTAAGGTTAGTATTGCAAAACTTGAGTATATTCTGGGAAGACTTTATTAGCTTTTGTTTTGGTGAAAGGGAGGGCACTGGCCAAACTTAACTTTTCCAACATTCTAAGGAACTGAAGTATAACCAGAACTGTCCTAGTCATTTAAAGTTCAGTAATCACTGGCATGTCTGGATTGCCCCCTCCTTCCCCCCGTTAAAAAAATAAAAAATACCAAATGAAAACCAACAGCCATGAGCAGGAAGAAGTTGGAGGAGGGGGGGAGTTGTAGCTTCTGAATGTGTGCTAAGCATCAGTACAATCTATTGGATGGCACTGGCAAGACCTGGGACCTGTCTGGCCCTTTCCTTTTTCCATCTCCCTTCTCCCAGTAACCTTCTAATTGAAGCAGGCCTTCAACCGCAATGACTTACTTAGTCAAAACAGTAACTTTCCAATTCAAATAGTAATTATTTTAATGTAAGAAAATAAGTTGTTCCTCCGTCCCCATTTTTCACTCTGCTATCTAATGTTTCTACAGCTGTTGGTAGTTTATGATTGTCTTTAGTAAATTATTTACAAAAATATTAAGATCTCCCAGAAGAAGACCTTTGCAATGCTGTTGGCCTTCCAGTGGAATAATGCTATGATGCAAAGTTGATCTGTTAGTGGATCAGAGTTGAAGGAGGTGGTTACTGCAAACTAAGTAACATTCTTGACCTCTATTCTATGCCATAAGTCCGCACAATGCCATTGTCAATCTACTCAAACTATCTGCTTATGAATTCTGCATGATCCTCATGATAGAGTTGAAAGCCTGATCTTTCACCTGTTAATATTTTCACATTTGTCCTTAAGTTTGACAAAATTTTATACTGTAAAGTTGACTTAAGTACAGTTTGATGTCAATTCTTGTGGAAAGAGCTTTCTGCATGTAACATTAGACACATACAGTTAAACAACACAGCATAGTACAAAACTCACAAGAAAATGTTTTGGCACCAGCAGAAAGAAATCTCACCCTAACCATTTGTCATTTTAAACCATCTTATTGTAAGTTTTACCAGCTAGTTCTAAATTTGTGCTTTATTTAAAGAAATAAAATAAAAATCCTAAGACTTGTCTAGCGTAGTGAAATATGTGTATATCAGTTTTAGGATAAATAGCTAAGTCTTATTACGCTGTGTTACTTAACTTGTATATATAGAGTATACATAAGAGTTTGCAGTAACCTGTTTCTCCAGGATTTCCAGTTTGAATGGATTTAAACTCAAACTATGAGATTACGTAAATGATTTAGAAGATTGCAGAATAAACTGAGTGTAAATTACAGGAAGCTCTATCAGATGGTGAAATAATTTTTAAAGAGTCTTTTGGTCCTTGGCTCAAATTCAATAAGTACTGTTTGTATACCAAGATATGTGAAATGTAAATGTTGTAGGTTATATTTCACTCTTGTAGCTATGAAAATGTAGAACAGAGATAGCTTGTACTACTGAGTTAACAAAAGTTATACTAAAGTATCCTGTTTAAAAAGTATACAGAGAGGTAAGCTCATTGCTGTAACCCCTTTTGGATTGAAGTGTGCTGATTTTTGTATGTATATTATATATATATTCTGCAAAATAATATGTGTAGATATATATATATAATGTATGTATAAAATGGCCTAATGCAGACATCCATTGTATTGCAGTTATGAAATGAAGACATTTTGGAAAGAACATTGTATCATAGTTCATGAATTTGCAGTGGATCTTTGTTCCTTTTTACTGTGGTATTTTAGAAATGAGTCTCAAGTTTGAAATTAGATCTGCCAAGTTGGAGTTTCGCTGCTTCAGCTTTGCACTGGGTGTCTGAATAAACCAGTATGAATGTAGTATTTGCCCTGTGTGAAGCAGCTACACCCCAACAGATAGGAGGAAAAAAAAAAAGAAAAAAAAGAAAAAAAAAACTAGAAAGAACTATTTCAAGTTTATCTTTTTGTATATGAAAATAAACAATAAATTACAAATAATTGCTTCCGTTGTTGCTGCGACGTTAAAAATCATTGTTCTTTGGTAATATTACTGACATCTGGATCTGGTTGAAGTATTTCCTTCTTACAGAAGGACCTTTCGGTGTTTCAGTGGCGTCTCTGCTGCTAAATCACTGTAGAGGCCTCTGCCTCTCCTCATGGTTTGCAAACCACTCTAAAGGGAAGAAGGAATTAGCTTGGATAGCTGTGTCCTTTCAAGCGTGTTGCCTCCTGTAGTACCGTGGTAACAGCGCTTGCCATACACAGAGAAGAACAATTCAAAGAGAGTATTATGTGCGTGCTAAGCTGTACCAATACCAAGCCCAGTCATCCAGCTACAAGTGCCAGTGATTGGAGTTAAGCTCAGTGCCAGGACCTTGTATTCAAGTGTCTTCTCTTCTGCCAGCTCTCAGCAAAGGGCAAGTGTTGGAGCTGGGACTAGAGCAGAGCTTCCCACTCCTCACCTCCGGGTATCCAAGAAGTTTGAGTTAGACAGGGGTGTCTAAATCTCAAAAAATATTGTAAAAAATAATTAAAAACTGGGCTTCTTAACATTCTCCCAGCGTGGTGAGTTATGTAATTCCCAAAACATGAGGTGTGACGCTTCCAATTGAAGCACAAGGCCTTCCCCCAGCACAAGGAAGATATGGAGCTGCTTCGGTGTGGGTTCAGAGGAGGTCACGAGGATGCTCAGCAGGTTGGAACACCTCTGCTATGAAAAGAGTTTGAGGGAGCTGGGCTTGTTCACCCTGGAGAAGACAAGGCCTCACTGCGGCCTTCCAGTACTTGAAGGAGGTTGGTAAGCAGGAGGGGGTGCGACTTTTTACACAGTCCGATAGTGATAGAACAAGGGGGAATGGCATTAAACAAAAAGGGGGGAAATTTAGGTTAGATGTCAGGAGGAAATGCTTTAATCAGAGAGTGGTGAGGTACTGGCACTGCTGCTCAGATTGCTGGAGGTGCTCGGGGCCGGGCTGGATGGAGACCTGGGCAGCCTGAGCTGGGGGGCAGCCTGCCCATGGCAGGGGTTGGAACTGGATGGGCTTCAAGGTCCCTTCCAACCAAACCATTCTGTGATTCTTCGGGCAAGTGATGGTGGGAGGTCCCAGCCCACATATATTGGTGTGGGCTAAACTGGTCACTTTTGAGCATAAATTTTTTTTTTTTTTTTTTTTTTTGGCTTCTTCGGTGGTGGCTGGGTGCTCACGGAAGGGGAAATACTTAATACTAATCTGACTGTTTAATTTCCTGATGCGTTATTCCTCCGCGTTATTTACAGCTCTCGAGGAAATCCCTTTTTCCTCGTTACCGGCGCACCGCTGGGGCGGGGTGGAGCTGAGGCGATGCTGCCATGGCGGGCAGAAAGAGGGCGCTGCAGCGCAGCACCGCCTCCCTCCATCCCTCCGCCATGGCGGCCGTGCCCCGCCACCGCCGCTTCCTGGGCGGCTTCATCTGCGGGGCTGCGGCGGGCGCCGCCGCCTCATGCTGGGCCGCGTGGCGGCTCCTCCGGAGCCAGAGCCAAGCGGAGCCGGGCCCCGAGCGAGCCCTGCCCGAGGGTAAGAGCTGTGGGCTGAGGGGAGCCCGCAGTGCTCCCCACGGAGCGGCCTTCCCCGGCTGGTGGGGGTCACCGTCCCTGGAGGCGTTCCAGGATGCTGTGGATGTGGCACTGAGGGACGTGGGCAGTGGGCACGGTGCGGTGGGTTGGGCTTGTGTAATTATGGCAGTAATCTCAAGCGGTTTTCTATGCAGCCCGTTTATAACCGCGGGGATGCATCTCTTGCTGTCTCGTTTCTGATCACATTTCATCTTTGCATCGCTCTCTGTGTATTTTTCCTCCTCAGAACCAGTAGAAGAGTCTCTGCTGGAAAAATACGGATTCCCTGAAGCTGGAACAGAGACCAGGTGTTACACAAATCATGCACTGTCTTATGACCAGGCAAAGCGGGTGCCTAGATGGGTGATTGAACATATTTCAAAACAGAAGACACTGGGTACGTGGGTCTTTATTTCCTTCCATTTATGGTGCCTGGAATGAGATTTGCTGTCTGCAGAAGGTGGGCCCAGGAACAGGCTGGGAGAAAAAAAAGCCATGTAGTGGTCTCTGGATATGGATTTTTACACCCACTCAGAATCCTGCAAGAAGCACTGGGCCTCTGGGTGGGTGTCAGCTCCTTTGTAACATTAAGGTTGATGTTGATAGTGAAATTAAAAGAGATACGTTACTTCCTTTGCTTTGTTTGTGTTAGTCTGGTATTGCACATCATAGTATCGTGAGGCCTGCAAGGCACGTTCAGCCCAAGGATTGAGTGTGAAAGGGAGTAATGGAGAAGAGGTGGGAGTCAGTGTCTTTACCCAGGTGATGGCTTCAAGTTGTGCCAGGGAATGTGCAGGTTGGAGGTCAGGAAATGTTTCTTCTCCGAAAGAGTGGTAATGCACTGAGTGCACAGGCTGGTGGAAGCTTTTCCCTGCGAACCCAGAATCCTCTGATAGGGGTGAGCGATCTACTTCCCTTCCTTTGTAGCACCTTTCTATCATGCTGGTCCTTCCATTGCTTTTGTAACACCTTTTCCATCGGGTTGATCTTTCCAATCGCTACAGTTGGATTAGATGATCTTGGAGGTCTCTTCCAACCTTAATGATTCTATGATTCTAAGAACTACAGCTACCTTCAGTGGGAAATGCGGTGAAAGTAAGAAAGCACCAGATCAACATAGCAGTGTCTGTGTAAGCACTTTAAGTTGTGTTGCAGGAATGAAGCTTAGCTTCCATCTGTTAAAAATGAATGCGGAGAAAATAAAGCTGAAAATTAAACTTTTCTTGTCTGATTCAGACCTGAAAAGTTGGGTCTCGTTGCTGAGGTGCACAGAATTATTCTCCCTTCCTTAGCTCATGTAGTTAGTTCAGTGGGCCAGTCTGTGTCAGCTGAGGTACTGCCCCAAATGAGTAAATGCCTTTAATAGCTAGACAGTTTTGTCTATAGATCTTGAAGAGGTTTGCTCAGGATAGGAAGAAGAGATGAATGCGTGTTTGAGATGAAAACGGAGCAGAGGGCATCAACAGTTACAATTGTTCAAAGCGAGATAATGCATACCTATTCCCTGCAGTCATTACCTACTTCCCTGCAGTTCTGTTATGTTTTCTTATGTGCATTATCTAATACACACTCCCTTGTTCTTTATGCAAGACAAATGCTCAGTGATTTTTGCTGTCAGAGCTGAATGAAATATGAATGGCATACAGTCATTATAAATTAAGTTTATAGCATTAGTTCAGTTTTTATGCAGCAAATATTAATAATGGAGATAACTGTGTAATTATGAAATGTTTTATGAAAGTAGTAGCTCTCTAAATATATCTTAATCATTGTCTTCAAATTACCTTTCAAAATTAAAATGGTGATCCTGCAAATATTTATGACCAACCCCTAAGTAGCATCGATTCCACTTCTTTCTGAGAAGAAAGCAGTAATTCCAGGCTTACTTTCAAGAGGGACTTAACAGTTGAATTGTTAAAATGCTTTCCAAGTGATCAGATGCAGCAAACTACAAATTGAAGTTAAACATCTTGAGGCATTCAGCTCAAGATTTATATTTGATGAGTATTGAATCTGAGACTTGAGGCATAACTCAATGTTGTTCAGGGTATTTGCCACAAAAAGATTCTATGTTTTTAGAGTATATGTTGTTAAAAAAAAAAAAAAAAGTGATAGCTGCTTCTTGATATCTCAAAAGAGGTGACATCAAAAGAGTTGGGCATAGTCATTTTTGTGCATTTCATCCAATTATCTGGAGAGGCAGCAAGGGAATCCTGGAGAGGAACAGGAAAGCTCTTCACTTCATTCTGTGCATGTGAAGAACAATTAACAGCGTTCTTTTGAATGGGTTGATTTCTTTTACCAACTGTAACTTTCTCAGACTACAGCCATTTTACTTCCAGGCTAGGCTTGGAAGAAGAACAAATGCTTGTAGTTTGCTCAGACATAAAAATGGAACTGGTGAGGGTCTGTGTGTCTCCACTGCCCTAAAGAGAGTTTCTGTACGGGTTTATATCTTTAACAGTCTTACCTTTAATGTTCATCTGCCTTTATGATAAAGCTAAAGTATTTTGCTTTTGTTTGTAAAACAGAACGCATGTTACTGGGTCAGTAGTGGGGAAAGTAGGGAAGAGTTGTGGGGAGGAAAGTAGAAATGAAGCAGAGATCCGTGAAGGAGCATCCTTCTCTTGTGTGTTTGAGGAGAAAAATACTTCATTTGGAATCGGGTCAAACTGGCTTGAGTCCTTAAATGTGGGTGGTTTGGTGAGATGTGACTGAACTAGCTCTTTTTGGCTCACTGTTACGATGGTTTGATGGTAACCTCATGATAACAATCGAGTGTGTTATTCCTTAGGCAACGCAGACCGAAGGCACTGTAAATTCAGACCAGATCCTAACATCCCTCTGATGTTCAGTGCTGTCAATGAAGACTACCTTGGGAGTGGGTGGTCACGAGGACACATGGCACCAGCAGGAGATAACAAATTTTCAACAGTAAGAATTTTGTATTATTTTTTTAAATTTGTGGGGTTTTTTTTTCTGTCAGAAAGGGTCACGTGACCCTTGGGAGTAATGTATGATGTTCTGGTTGGTTTTTGTTGTGAGGTGGAATATGGTCTTGTTGTTGAAACACGGATCTCAGCTTGAACTCTTCTTAACCTGAGTGCTGTAGGATGCTCTCAGTCTACTTTGGGTGTCGAAATTGAGTGCCCTATTTGTCCTGTGGTCACATACCTCTCTGCACTGAGTCGCACCTAGGTTAGTGTGTCTGGCAGAGATGATAAATGTCTTGTACTGTACAGTGTTGAACAAGTCTCCTTATCCTCTTATATGTCACATTGTCAGTATAACAAAGGTGAGAACGTTCACCAGCCAAACCACAGATGTATCCTCTGAAGCTCAGGTTAAAGGGAGACAAGGAAAGATGACTTCATTCTGGCCAACAGGTGTTGAAGTGTTCAAGACTAGATTGGGCAAAGCAAATGTACTGTTAAGTACTATCCCACATTGGCAAGAAGATTGACTGGATGATTTACAAAGCTTTTTCCTTTCTGGCAATGTGCACGAGGTAAATTAGAACCTTCTATTGCCATAGTTCTTTCAGTCTATAAAATGTCTTCACCTGCCATTTGTTTGAACTGTAAGAAAGGCATGCCCTAATGCCTTGGCCGCCAAACAAAGCAGCTTGGATTTATTGGATCCTCTTGTGAAATGTGCCTGTTGCAGGCAATTTGTCAATTAAGCAGCAGTTTGTATTTGTATTTCTGCTCTGCACTCTGGGGCAGAGCGATGGTGCAGTGGCATGGGGTGGATGAAAGAACAGCTCATTTTATTCCTCCTGGAAGCATCTTTGTGCGTGGTTATTTGTGATACCTGGGGAGCTGTAGCAGGTGAGCTAACTGCACAGAATGATCCTCCTCCTGCTTTCAAGTGCACTGATATAATACAGTCTTCCCAATACAAACAGGGTTATAAAACCTTAATTTCACAGCTCAATCAGAGCAGATAGTGTTTGCCCGTTACTCTAAGCAGTTCTGTCAGCCCTTTTACTTTGGAGAAGTATCTAAAAAAGCATTGACAAGTATAGAACCTATGGAGATTCTGGGTCAAGGTTTTGGATTTTTTTCTCCCATATTTTCTTGTGTATGTGTAGCTGTTGAGCCCTCTTGTTTTGCACCTCTTAGTCCAAATTGAATTTCGTAGATATTTTGACTTAGGTCTTGTCTGACCTTTTATGTTGACGGTGTTACAAATAAACTGCATGGAAAAGGTTTGTGATCCAAAAGCTTCTAACACGTTTTTACAGCTCAGATGTTTCAATGAAGTCATACTGTTTTCTTTCTTTATGCAGAGAGCTATGGCTGAAACGTTTTATCTCTCTAACATCGTGCCTCAGAATTACGAAAATAACGCTGGATTTTGGAACAGGTGAGAAGTTACATATAAGAGAAGTAAGTGAAAAGTTACCAGGCTGAAATGTTGCATTTATAAAGCTTCCTCAGGTCAAAGTACTCTGAAGCATTTTTTGGGCTGTCTGTAGAGATCACATCAACCATCTCTGCTTATTTAGAATAAAATTTATTCTGGCTGACATGGGTGAAGTTACCAGGCTTCACTTCTCTGTCCTTAAGGAAAAATCAGTAAAAGCGAGGAAGGTGTTTAGATGTTTAGATCTAGTTTTGATCTCTCTCCTTTGCCCCCCTCCTCCCCCCCCCCCCCCCCCCCCCCCCAAAAAAAAAAAAAAAAAGAGCACTTCCAGTATCAGAGTACAAGGATGTTTGTTGACTTTGAATAGAAGAACTGAGTGCACCCTATGGAGCTGTGACTGCTTGAGGTCACAGCTCAGGTGTTTGGTGGAATGCTGGCTTCCAAGGGGTGGTCAGGCAAGTTCTCTATGTCTTGTGAACACTGGCTGGATCAGCCTTGAGGTGAAGGGAGTGGGAGATAAATCTTACCTTTCTTTGTGTAAGATTTTTATTCTTTCCTTCCCTGGAGCAGAAAAATAACACTAATAGAATGAGAATTCGTTCTGTGCTTCCCGTGTAGGACTTAGAATGTGAAGACTCAGAAGCAGGAGAGGAAAACGATGAATTTTACAAGGTTTGCTCAAGGGAAGGTTAGCAAAATTATGTACAGCATTGTACTAAAAGTCTATTAAAAATGCATCACCGTTCAACAACACACTGCTTTCCGATTTTACAAGAATGCATATAAAATCATATGAGGCATTCAGTAAGGTTATACTATTTTATAGACAAATAAAATGCAATAACATTTTAAGAGATGCTTTTCTATTATTTTAACACCCCAAGTGTTTGAGCATAACATTTCCTTATACCAAGGCCAGGCATTTGAACCAATTTGGGGCTGGAATCCCTCTTTATTTCTCTTGAGCAGAATCAGTGCCTGGTCAGGAAATAATGGGGCACATTTGAGAATTTCCCCTGGCACTGTCAGCCCCACAATTTAAACTGCTGTTAGCACTTTCTGCCAACATCAGTGCCTTATACCCACCGTTGAAATCCACAAAACAGGTACTGGTGCCATTTGTTTTCCCAGTAGCTTTTTTTAATGCTGTGTGGTTTTAAGAATACTTTGTGTCACGTGTTGTATCCTTCCTGGCTTTCCTACTCTCTTTCTTTCTCTATTTTTAATTCCTTGCTTCTTGAATCCTCTTCTGAGGTGCAGACAGCTTAGTCAGTTTAACAGTCTGTTGCTTTTTGAAGTGGTGTTTGCCCTCCAGCCATGTGTTTTTTGCTGCTTTTCCCCATTCCAGCTCTGACACTTCTCTGACTCTACGACGAGTTGACTCTATTTACTAACCCAGTTAAGCTGAATCATGTTTGGTTGGTTACCTTTCTACAAGATTAGAAGATTGGATCAGCTGGTGAGATAAGTGCCACAGCAAATGTGGAAGATGTAGCAGGACTGTTCAGGTGGGGCAGGCAAAAGGAGCAGTAGGAAAGGAGAGAGAGCAGGACTGTGTCTTTCGGGAGGTTATTAGATAGTAAGCTGTTAGACCACATCAAATGAATCTAACTGCACCATAATATTTACTTCTCATACTTTTCTTACCAATAGGCAGATTTTTTTCCTTTGTGGTGTTTCACTGTCATTTTCTTCATGATCACTGTTACCTGATCTCTGTCCCCGCTGCTGCTAACAGCAGTCTGTTCCCTAGTTGCATTTATTCCCCTTTTTCCCGTGTGCCAGGTGATGTTTGTATTGCCACGTGGTCAAGCAGCCAGGAGAGCTGGGCTGCTTGGAAGCAAAGCTGATGTCAGCAGAAAAAACATAGCTTGTGGTCAGTGCTTTGGCTTGTCCCATGGCAGTTCACTGTCACTGAGGAAGGAAGGTCTCATTCCTGCTTGCTCTGCTTTGTGTTAGTTCATTTAACTTACTAACCCATCCTGGGGGGGAAATTAAATAGAAAAAAAGTCTGGGTTTATTCAGAGTTACAGACAGATGAGGAGTACTAAAGGTGGCCCAAGTGATAGGTATCTCGTTCTGTTAATGTCTGTAGGGCTTTTTATTTGTCATTATTGACTCTAAGGTCTGAGGATATTAAAGATGATGGGATTTTTCCCTGGAGATTTTCAAGAAAAAAGGTAAGTGTAGCACTGAGTGACATGGTTTAGTGGGCATGATGGTGATGGGTTGATGGTTGGACTAGGTGATCTTAGTGATCTTTTCCAGCCTTAATGATTCTATGAAGAACAGGAGGGAGAAGGAGGTGAAACCATCCACTGCACAAGCAGCCACATTAGCTGGACTTGTCTGTCTCATGCTCTGGTCTGTTTGTCCATTTGAGTGAAGTACATCTCCATCTTAGTAAAGATCCAGTAGATACTCTCTTAATGTGATTTCTGTAGGGTTTGAGATGTTAGATCAAAGAGAGGCTATAATCTCCCATTTTATAAAATATAGGTGTGATAGGCACACCAGAAGTGCCTTTTTATTTGGAGTAGTATTCTATTCTACCAATTGTATGAGCTGGTTTAGAAAACAAAAACAGTATTTCAGGAGTAACTACTTAACTTTTAATCATTTTTTTGTAAAAAGCATTAAGTAGACTTAGCAAAAATGTCACGTGGGAATTTTCGTACGTCCTTTGAGCTACAGAAATCTCTCTGTTGCAGGACATTGATTCCTTGGGAGGATCACCCCAATCCAGCAATGTGGTAGAACCATTTGAATTAAGAGTGTCGTGGTTTAACAAATATGTTTCAGAATGGAAATGTACTGTCGGGAATTGACGGAAAGATTTGAGGATGTTTGGGTGGTTTCGGGACCTCTGACCTTGCCTCAAACAAATGACGATGGAAAGAAGAGTGTCACATACCAGGTAGGTACGTGTGTTGCTGGGTTAACAGTGATTACACAACGCATGTGCTCCACTAAAGACAGTTTCAGAAGCAGTTGCTTGGTGATATCCCATATGCACCGCTTAAAATCTCAGTTGCAAAGACCCATGTAAGAATATCAGCATCGATTACGAGACTTCATTCAAGTTTGGGAGGCGTTAGGTGAATGTGGTGTAACTGCTGATCCAGGATGCTGGTACCTTCCCATCTTTATTACCTGCTTTGAATGCTCTGAAGTTTTGCATTTCATCGTGCACGGTCTCTCGAAACCATCACTGACAGACAAACAGGAGAGGCTATCATGTTGAGAAGTGAATTTATTGTTACTTGTCTTGATTTACTCTTTGTAAGCAAGTGTTCACACATCTGAAGGATCTGAGCATAGTAAGCTTTTAAAAGAACCTTATTACTCTCTTCTGCCCCTACAGTAATGACATATTATTGTTGTTTTCAGTTGCTAGATGCTAGCTAGAGTAATGCAAATAATAAATACAGTATTTTGCACCTCTTGAAAAGACACTTTGCCTTGAAAATAAGTATTCAGATTACCCGCAGCTTCAGCTTGCAAGTGATTCATCTGTCCAGCCAATTCCCTAAGGAGCAATTCCTGAGCTTGCTTGTAAAAACAACAACAACAAAAAGCAAAAAATAACCACCCTGTTTCAAAGGCATGTGAGAGTCGCAAAAGGGAGAGATGCTGATATTTTAATGCTGGCTTGTTTAGCTGTTAGACTCAGGCATTGTTTCTCCATTATAAATGTACAGCTGATTTCTGTTTGCCTGAGCTTGGAACTGGGTTGTGAAAGCATCTCATTTTTAACGTTCACTTTTATGTTTTTCTTTCTTTAAAAACTATCCCATATATCACCCACACGTCTGTAACCTTGACTGTGATGGTATCACAGCTTTGTTTTTTGTTTTGTTTCAGTGGGGTTTTTTTTTTTGCTTGCTTGTTTGTTTCCCAGACAGTCATACGTTATGCACATACAAATGCAGTGGTGATAATATATCTTCTTCATACTCGGTGGCAGTTCCAAACTTCAGGTCTCACCGCAGCCGTGTGAGGAAGGTGACAACTGTGCACATTGTCAGGTGGATAAATAAGTAGTGAGGGGATACGTCCAATGTGATGTAATAAGTTAGTGGCAAAGCTGACTTCAGTCTGGCTTTAGTTCCTTGCCATCTAAAGGGAGAAGGCTGATTTTGCTACCGCCCATGGTACTTAGTAGTCCTTGACCTTGTCTGCACGTGCTGGTTGTCAGATCCTTCCATAAGGTGCTTGATTAACCAGTGCAATAGAGAACCATCCGTACTCGATTTTTCTTTGTTTTTTTTTGGCCTTTTTTTCTACTGCTGTCAAAAGATGCATCGGCGCACAAAGGAGCCAAGCACCTACTGGTAACAGAATGAGGTATGTGGCAAAAGCACAGGAGGGAGATGTTTCCTTTCAGCAACGTTGAGCTGAGCACTTGGCTTACTGTTGCATGGAACGGTACCCTGAGTCTTACCCAGACTTGTGCTTAGCTTGCTGGAATTCTCCTCCTCGTAGCTGTCAGGATATTGCATTTCTTTTTATCCTTACAAACACAGATTGGCGTTACATGGAGCTCAAAATCCTGAGCTGCCTTGGAAATGTTATAGCTGAAAATGATTTTCCAGGAAGCACTTGAGTCATCTATCAACTGCACCTATGTACTGATTCGATTTAATCTTGGTCATCTTCCTCTAATTTTTCTCCGGAGAAAGTGTTTACTTAGGTGACATTCTCTGAAAAATGATCGTGGCTCTTACATTTTGGTTTTGAAATGTAAATGTTAGTGTTCCACAGGTAAAAATAAGGGCAGGCACTGCATCTTACTGCCTTTACTCAAAGTAACTCGATACTAGGATACTGTGATAGCAGTGGCACAGAATGTCCGTGCCGCTTTGATTATCGTATCGTTCTGTTCTTGTCTTCATCATCTCTGGGTTTGATGACAACTCTGATCATTTATGAATGTTTTATCAGTTTTGGTTTTAATATAAACTAGGAAGTGAAGTTCAGCGTGGAATTGAAAACGGTGGCATGATCAGATTTGTGTTTTCATTTCACCACTTGGCCGCATTCATAAATCCTTCAGTCATCTTCCTAGGATGAAGTTCATTCCTTAGATTGATTTGTGTTTGAGCTGTATTTAAGAGCAGATAATGCTGTCCACAAGTGGAAAAGTAAAATGTCAAATGGTTTTTTGGGGGGTGATATGTGTATGTGTGGGGTGTTGTTTTAAAGACTCCATTATTTGAGTTGGACCCTCTTGGAGTACACTCCTAAGCGTTAACTAAATACAGACTGAGAATTGTTTTGTTATTTTGAAATCTCTTTATGGCATAAGTTCATTTGTTTGCCATTGAAGTTCTCTTTTAGGAAGAGTCTCTGTATCATCACACGCTCTTAGAAGAGGGAACGTAACCTGCCAAAGCACTGGAGAGAAGTTCTTTTCAACCATATCTCAGGTGCAGTTGTCATTGATTTTGGTAGTCTGCCCCTAAACCAAGAGCCCTTAGGTGTTTCAGCAGGGTGGGAAGGGAAGGCAGCTCTTGGCCATCTTTCAGGAGTGAACCGTGTTAGGTTCATCCAAATAGCTTAGAAAAGGAAGGCTTTTAGTCCTCATTCTTTCAGCTTATGAAGCTGATGTGGGAAGGTGTCCTTTTTCTTTGTATGTGCTGTTTAAGGAAAGTGCTGTGGTGTAGGTGAAAGTACTGAAATTCACAACATATAACCTAGCGATGTAACTTAAGGCTGAGCTCCTTTCCAATGTTTTTCTCCTCCTTCAGGACCAGACCTGTGGAAAAATGAAAGCTGCAGTGAATGTGCCTGCATTGATTTGTTTCAGATCCTCTGTTCAATCGTAGCTTCCTTGTTTTTGGCTCAAGAAGTGAGGAAATATGTATCTGTGGTTTTACAGGCTGGTGTTTTTCTCATCAGACATCCAAAAAGGTTATTTTTAGATCACTATAGAGGAAAAACAGAGCATCGGTCATGGCATTGTTCCCAGTTCCTGCTTGGACTCTGGTACCATTTGCTGTTTAATTCCAGAAAGGGAATTAACCTTGAACTCCTTAGATGCCAACGTTGTTCTATCTATTGGCTGAACTTGCTGTATCCTCAGATATGTTCTGTCATTTCATCTGTCATTTCATCTGTCTTCAGCAGTGGCTTTCACTGCGTTGAGTAGATTGATGACCATGCTTGGTATGTGAAAAATACATTTTGAGAATATATGTAAAATAGAATGCCAACAGGAAAAATCTGTTCTGTGTCATTGGAGAGGCAGATGCAGGTTTTTCATCTTTGTCCAGATCAAATCAAAACGACAGCGTCTCATTTTATACATTACTCTTCTCCAGTGACTGTCACTACAGTGATTTTTCTCTGTCAGCAGATTTGGAGTTTGAAGTACAGATTTTGCAGTAATTCTACTGGGTCACGCTCAACTCTTTACCCTCTTCTCTCCCTGTGCCATCATAGTAAACATTAATTTAAGAAAGATTTTGCTGTGCTTGACGAAGTACTGTTTATATAACATCTTGTTTATTGTTTGAAGAAGGCATTTTCTTGTGCTGTTAAGTGATACCCTGAGCTCATACTAGAATCATGCTAATTTTCAAAATGGGATAACCACTTTCCTGGCCTGGGCAGGGGTTGCACAGTAGCTGTACCAGAAGGTACACTTGCTTGCCACCTATTTCTGTGGCAAATCTGGAAAACACGGTGCTCCTCTCAAATATAAGATGGTACTTTGTGGTCTTCCTTAGTCAAGAAGTAGCAGAGATTCTCTCCTAGCTGATACAGCATGAGAGAAGCAAATTTTGTCAAAGGCAGAAATAAGCCTGGGGAATATTACTATTTAATTGACTCAGGGCTACGCAGACCCCTTATGGGTGTAGGCCTGTTACACACATCCCATAGCACTTACATTCAAAGGGCTAGATCTTAGATCAGGTGGTGTCAGTGACTAGAGCTCTGTCAGCCCTAAATTTAGACATGATGCACAAGTGAAAATAATAGACACCGGCTTAAGATTGGAGGAGCAGAGACACACAAGTTGCAGGAGAGATTTATGGGGTTGCTTTTATTTAGCACCGTACCCCTCCTGAAGGTTCTTTTGTTATAGGAAGAGCGTGGTGATAGCGGCTGTAGTGGACTCAGTGTTAATTCATGTGAGGTATAACCTAAATGGATTGTGTGGGAGCAGTAGTCTGTCATCACGTAGATATGGCATTGGAATGCCTGTACACACCCTCTATTAAAAAAAAAAAGTAAAGACAAAAATGAGAGTGTCTTTTAATGCTGTTGTTGGGCACAGCTTTTCTTTTCCTCGCAATCTCTCATCTCTTTTTTTTTTTTTTCCTTTCTTTTTGAGATTGCTGAATGGTTTGGCAGTAGCAATCAGAGCAGCCATGGCAAAGTTTCCTGAAATGCCTGAAGTTTGGGGAACTTGGCCGTGAATTTTTGTGGCAGTTTGTTAATGTGTTTGTTTTTTTTTTTATCTGTAGTGTTTTCTGTATTACTGGGGCTGCCTTCGTACCTCTCAATTTTTCTCAATGCTATCTGATAAAGTTCTGTCAAATAATGAGGGAAAAACACTATCAATGGGATCAGTGCTGCCTAGCACAAATCCAGAAGGAATCGGAGTGAAGGTAGTGAATGCTGCAGCAACAATCAACTTAGGAGAATTACTCTGATAGCAAAGGGATTTTTTTTATATTACCTGACAGTCAGCCTGTCTCCATACAGAATTTAATAGCAAATTTTACTAAAGCTCCTGCTGGTCTAACCTGAGGTGGTAGCAGCAGCCATGATTCTCCATCTGTAGTAAAACATGTGATGGGCCTGGTCGGTATGGGGCCAGAAGTTTCAGCTGAAACAAAGCAAAGCTTTATTCAGAGAGGGCTGCAGTTTTATTTTGGGTGTCAGGAACGATGTCCCTGAAACTTTACTTCAAGAAATGTGACAGAATCTTAATTTTATCCACGGCCGAATGGAGTGTTGTTCTATGGAGAATTGGGTGTGTGCTTGTTTTCAGTCTTGCAGTGTGGTGGCTTTGTTCTAAACTCTGCTTATCATGCAGAGATGGGGGGGAGGAAGCGGTTACTGGAGTGCAGAGGGAATTTCTGGAGCTATCACTTTAATGCATTTGGTGATGGGATGCTCTGATGCAGCGACTCTTCGGCATGTGCTGGCAGTTAAATCATGATTGAATGTGATTTCTGTTTACCAGGTTCTACAAGAACCTCAGATAATTGCCAACCCAGAGCTGGCGCTCGCTGATAAAAGACGAATCCCTTTGGCTAATTTTCTTCGTGGCTGATTTTCGTTCTCTAGTCACTAGGTGGCAAAGTAATACTTTGAAATTCATGAGTCCTTTCTTTTAGAAGAAGCTAGCTGCCCAGAGTGGTAAGAAACATGTGACAAGTGTGGCATAAAATGAAAATAACTTTTGTTTTAAAATTTCTAGTAAGAGTAATCAATTCTGCTGTTCTTCTAAATATAACCCCTGAAGTATTCTACAATTACACTGTTCATGTAAGAGAGGAATTTATTTTCCCATAAAACTGAAGTTATCACTTTTAGGGACTGCTGCTTCTTGTCTGATTACCCCCATGAAAGTGACATTATTTAATGCCATGTGCCCGAATGATGTCATTAGCAAATGGCTTCATTCTTTACTGTGTTACCTTAGCACTTTGCAAATATGATCAGATTTGTCCTTCTTCTAATTAAAAAAAAAAAAAAAAAGCCAACAACCTACAGGCATGAACAGTCAAATGATTTGGTCAAAATTACGCAGAAAGCCAATCTTAGGAAGAATCCCCATCAAGTGACTTAAGTATGAGACTGAGTTTACCAAAGCTTGCTAAATTCTCTCTGTTCTGAGAAATCCTGTTGCTTCTGTCTTTATCTTTCTCGGTCCCTATGAGCTCCCTAAGTCTGTATAACTGCTAACCAACGCGTTCCTTGTTTTAGCAATGTGCAAACATCTCCAGATGTCAGGAATTGCACGCATTTTAATGGCCCATCCTTGTGACCGTTGTCCACACTTAATTGGGAATAACATTGAGCATAACAAATTTTTACACACTTACGGAATGTCAATAATAAAAAAGAAGCAAACGCTATGCCAAATATGCCATTATCATCATGTTGCAGTGTTAGATGACACCAGTTCAGTGGGAGAGCTTCAGCCAGCACAAGATCACCAAGGAAAACAAGAGCAAAGCAATACTGAAGGGAACGAGCAGAGCAGCTCCAAGAAATCAGGACGATAAACAAATACAAGCAAAAAAAGAGAAACAGTATCTGAAATTTCACTTTGGTATCCCAAATGATGATGGGGAAGGAATATTTTTAAATGCTTGGAAAAGAGAACTCAAACTCGGAGTGCAGTCTTTTTTTTTTTTTTTTTTCCTCAAGACAAGAAAATAGATTTAGCCAAGTTTTGAAGGAATGAAGGAAAGTCACCTTGTGGCCTGTTCTCAGTATGGAGTGAAAGCATGTGGGACAGCAGTGATTTTCAGTATGCCATAGCTGTATTTTCTAGGGTGTATTAGCTCGTGGGGCGTTTTTGAGTCACATATACTATTAAAAAACGTGCTCTTTTCCAGCTGGAGCAGATAGCTGTTGTGGGCACTGGTTGCTGAAAGATAGGTGTGGTACCTGTGGATAGACTGGCACAAACCAAAGTCAGCGTCTGTGCATGGCCATCTTAACCTATTTTCTCTTCTGTTACAGTAGGGGCATATGCTCTCTGCCTCTGTTTGGCATGCATCAAGATAAGTGAGTGGTGCAGGTCAAAGCAGCGATTCAGACCGCTGTAGTTGGGTAGGAAAATCCTCTAGGTGGCAATGATTTGTTGAGTTTGTTTTTCTGACCTGTTGCTTCAGCTGCAAACTTCACTTCTCCGGAATCACACTGGTGGGCTTTGTCTGGGGGACATCTCTGTACTCCTCTGCACCTTCTGTGTCTGCTCCTATAGCAAATCAGATTGTGATTTATTATGGAGTATGATGATGTAAACACCACCGTGTGCTTGCCAACCGCCTTTATTTTTTTAACAGGAATTATTGGCAGCATAGATTATTGGTGATGCATCCTGTGTGCAGTTGACATACGTGTTGAAGTTCAGGAAAGAGGAACCAGCTGACACAGTTATTCTTTGTCAGGCACCCTCCATTTTCCTTCCCATGATGGTATCCCCTACCAGCAGAATGAGCTGGGGGCACAGCTCCTACACCCATTTGGGTAAGGAAAGGACACTGTTGTGGACTCCAGCCGTTGGCAGACTGGAGTTTGTCTTAATCACTTTAACAGCATTAGAACTTAGCAAAGTAATGGCAGGAGTAGCTTATTGCTATTCAGAGGATTGGGCTAAAGCCTGTGCACTATTTAAATTTTATTTAAATTCTCAAAGGAGAACTTGTGTGGAACTGAAGTAGTACATAAATTACATGTGTGGCCATTGCTTGTATAGGGCAGAGTTGTATTTAGAACTACTTTTCTCTGAAGGCCAACCCTTTTTCTCAAACTAGTTCTCTTTCGTTCTTTTCTTCCTTTCTTCATATACTATGCATAAATGTGCATTATTTTGCATAGAATATATATATTTGCATAATATTACATAAGAATGTGGTCTGTTTTCCCTTAACACCCACTCCAGGCATTCAGCATTTCCATTTCATACCTAACTATTCTATGTGCAGCTCTATTCATTCCCCAGCCTTTCTATCCACCCACTCAGTCCTCAGACTCAATCCCCTGTTCCCTCTGCTAGTTCACTCAACGCACACTCACCTGTTTGTTTTACATATGCCATATACCCCCTAATTGGAGACACTCATAGCAGCTCCATCTGCGTGTTCCCCCTTCCTCTTGTCATCTGTACAACAAGCAGAGGATGCTGGTTTGTGTATATGTGTGGGAGATGTTGAGAAGGGGAGAGGGGACAGCTATGGAGGACCTAGGATGTGTACATGTATTCATAGTGGGGAAAAAAAGTATGTGAGAGCCCTGCGAAAGGCAGTGCCACACTGCACAGGAGTGCTGCTGAGGAGGAGGTGGTTGGCCCAGGGAAGCCTGGGGAACGGGGTTTAACCTCTGTGCTCTCTTCTCCCAGGGAACTGCAGTGCAGCTGAACAAAGCCTCTTCCTTCTCCTCTGCCCTGCCCTGGGAGCGAGCAGCAGGTGGGAGTGCAACACAGGCTCTGCCAGCTCCCGTGCTCCAGGGAGAGAAAAGAAACCCCTGCCTTCAGCAGCATCACCCACTGCCTCCTCTTGGGTGAATAGGGAAAAACGAATCCCCTCCTCCTCACCCCCCTGGGGGCTTTTCATGCTGCTTAGCTCCCTTCTTCCCACCCCCAGTACATTGCATGCACCCTCCCCAGTTTGAATGCCAGCTCTCTCAAGTGGGTTACGCTCCAGCACCATTCATTTTTATAGTTCAGTTTTAACCCACCAGGTATAGCAGTGGGTTGATGCTGAGTTTTCTGTATGTTTTAAAATTACCAGTACGTCAGTCAGTTTTGATTATTTCTGCAGTTGATCCTGAGGAGCTGTAACCCTGGTTTCACCCACACTGAATGCTAAATGCAAAGTGCTTTGACACTCAGGAGCTCTCATTTCCCTATCAAGACATCTGTCGCTGTGGAAGAGGAAAGTAGCTTTGGCATAAGGCATTTATTTATTGCTTACCAGTTTCAGTGGCTGTTAGATGTCTAAGCAGAGCTTTATTTAGGAAAAGCAAGATCATTGCTGTATAAAAGTATAAACTGCGGCAATGCTGTTAAACAGCCTCGTATAGTGAAGGGTGGGGGAGTGCTGTGTTCTTAGTAACAGAGTAAAGAAATCTTAAGAGTACATTTGCCAGAGATGATAGTGAAGTTACTACTACGATACTGTACGTGTCATGAAAGAAACACGCTTTGTTAGGGGTTTGCCTTTCTCCTGAAGCTTCTTTCTCCAGTTTCAGTCCAATGAGAGCTGTCACTTCCAGAACTGGCAGCGGAGGTAGGAGACACTTCAAGCCCAAAAAGAATTCGTAACTGAAATGAATTAACAGTTGGAGTAGACTGAAGGAAACTTTTCAGTAGCCACGGGCAAATTTCAGTTTTAAAAATGCATTACCTTCTGCAGAAGCGCTGAACGCTCTCGTAACAAAGTGTACATGGCAAGTGTTTCTTCTGGGGTTGAGTTATACTGAATCTGAATGGACAGGGCATGACTGAGCTGATGTACCAGCTTAGTGTGCAGAATACTTTCAATTAATGTGATAGATTCCAGCAGTGAAATGAATTCCTGCTTTCTCTGAAATGGTATTTTAGATGTACCTAACAAAAGCTGTCAAAAGAATTAGCAGCGTTTGCCTTTGCAAGTATTGCAAATAGTACCATATTATGGGATTTCATTTAAAAACATGATGCCTTTGTAGTTCTTGTACAGAGCCTGCATCTTTCTTCTTCTGTTGCCATTAGAAGAGAAGTACAGTGTTCAGAAAGATGGTTGTACAGATGGATTATGCAAAGCTGAAACTTCCCCTGTGTGAGCCCGTTGTACTTTATCAGCCTAGCGGAGTCAGTTCAGCAATATTGCAGAGGGGAAAAAAAAAAGCCTAATGCAATGCATGCATGAGCATCGCTTTTTGAATACTGGAGAAATTACATTTGTCATCAATATGTGTATTCCCTTGGACTAACTTTTGAGACAGGGTGGGGGATATGCATTGTTAATGTGTGAGTTCGTAGCAGGTTTCGTATGAATTCAAAGTCCTGATGGTCTCCTGTTGCTTCAGTTAAATTTCTGGATCCTAATCTGAGTAACACAGCAGGAAATCCAACATGTGCAAGCCCTTACATTGAATCACAGTGAATTTGTGCATCAAATTAAGCATTTGCTTTGGCTAGATTTCTCTCCTCCAAATTATTGAGTCTCACTGAATGTACTTTATATCCAGGTGCCCTCAAAACAATACTTCTTTAGGTAACATAGCTGTTAAATACAACCTGTGTATGGATCCTAGAGGGACAAAAGAAGGTAGGAGGTAAGCTACAGTTGTCTTAAAATGGGTGTTTAAAAAGAGCATGATTTGGAACTGTCAGATCAGGAATTTTAAGTCAAATGTATAGGGCCACTGTTACTGAAAACAGTGCTCAAAGTGTTAACAATGTGATGCAGTATGACAAGCACCTCTACCATCCCTTTGTGTCAGTTACACTTACAGATTTGCACCAGAGGATTAGGGAGCTGGGGTCTTGGCTGACTCCTTGTTTCCAAATATGTTTTTCAGATTCGGTTCCAGTTCAGTTTCAGCTGTAACTGAAGTTGCTCTGGTTTGCAGCTGCATGGAATAATTAAATTGAACTCATTCTTCTACCAGATCTCCTTGCTCCAGATCTTTCCAAATATGTAGACAATGGCTGGATAACCTTTTGGCCTTTCGTCTGCATTGTTATTTTTAATAGCACAGTGTGAGGTCAGTAGTGTTAGGAGACAGGCTGAGAACCTTCTGGGAATGTCTTATACCACCAGTGTCCGAGCGGCCCTGCAGTGAACCATTCTCTGCCCTGTTTCTGCTTGAAAAAGAGATTCAGATATGGAGCAGCTAGCTCAGTCCTGACCAGCCGTATGACAAGTTGCAATGAAATTGTGCTTTCCACCTCAGCTTCTGGTCTCATAATGTTGCACGTGATTTTGATGTGTAGTTACACCTTGTGACTCCTTTTTTTGAGGTGGTCACGTTGTTCTCGTGTCGTCTTTTTCCCCTTGATTGATGAGGTCTGTATCTTTTCTTTTGGCAGGTAATTGGAAAGGATGATGTGGCAGTGCCATCCCACCTCTACAAGGTGATCCTTGCCCGACGGACCCGAACGTCCACAGAGCCCTTGGTCCTGGGGGCTTTTGTGGTGCCAAATGACCCCATAGGCTTCAGTCACCAGCTGACTGAATTCCAAGTGAATATTGAAGATCTGGAAAAAATGTCGGGTTTGGTTTTCTTCCCCCAAGTGGACAGAACCAAAGATGTTAAAAATATCTGTGAGGTGGACACCTGTAAACTGATGGGCTTCAAGGAGTTTACATTGTACATCGTCACTCGAAAAGTGCAGAGCGCCCGTACATTGCACCGGTTGGAAAAAGCCATGTCAGAGTTAAAGGAGGCAGGAATTGAGCCTGATGAGTATCTTCTAAAGCTTCACAAGAAGAAGGAGGAAGAACTACAGCAGGAGAAACAAATAGCAGCAAGGGAGGGGAAGGCTGGCTGAGTACTTGGTTAGGAAAATGCTTTTTTTGTACTTCGAGGGGGAAGCCAAGGCAAACAGAAACGCCATGGCTTTATAAATCATCCTTTTCTGAATTAGGAAAACAATAAAGAAACATTTGGAAGTTGCTGGGTTTGGAATAATGTTCATTCTTGTGTAACATGATGCCCACACATGGTTTGTTGCGGTATTTAGATGTGGGAAATGAAAATGACCCCTTTCTGGCATGAATAGATTACAGGACCTCCAGAAAAGGCTTTGTGCTATTTTTCAAGCCAGACGTCAGACTTGGGGTTTGTGTGGAATCCCTTCTAGGAATACAATAAAAATAGATGGTAGACACCTTGGGAGTATAACTGGAACATGTCTGAATGTAATTCAGCCTGCAATTGTCTTTCAGTACGATGCTATAGAAACGGTGGTTTCTGGAAGTTTGTAAATTAAATCAGCTTAGAAATACTTTATTTAACACTTTTAACGGAGGCTTGGAAGGCATAATCTGAATCCCTTGCAATCTTTATGTAGTTGGGGCAAACAAAACAGATTGTCCCTTACCTCTCCTGACCTCTCATTCTTTGGATACTTTAGCATGTCAGTAGCTGTCAACTGTTGTCATTTGCAAGGGGCTTCTTCCATTCATGTATAGCCCTCCAAATTTAGAAAATAACAGTTAAGGCAGAGTTTACACAGGTTGCTGCCAGTGTAGATTAGGTCTGCAGTAATTAATGTAAGCCTGCTGTTTCACTTTCACCACTAAGTTTGGGTAAATGCGTGTCGTCGTTTATTGTTAGAGAAGCAAACACTGCTCTCCTTTGGTTTGTGGTGGTCATTCACTGTCTTGTATGCATTTTCAGACATAAATCAGTGTGACTTGTATCCTGTGGAATTGTCTGGAAAGAAAGAGTAAAAGCTGGCAATATTTAGAATATTTGCTAACGGTAAGAATCTGTATGGAAAAAAAACATTCATAGTTTTAAAGGTGAGAACTAAGTTTCTGAGGAGGATCTTGTGCTGGGCTGGATTGGGTTGTTTTCATGAGGAATGAATCAGGAGCATTGTTTGGATGTTGTGAATCACTGATGTGGATGTTCTAAAAACAGTCTGGTTTACTTTGTCTCAGATCAGTGCACTATCCATAAGCAGATCGCTTTATAATGTGATTATGGTTCCCGTGATACTTTCATGTTTGCATCAACACTTTTACAAAATCCAGACATCTTAAAACCAGGGAAGCGTTCCTAGCTAAGGCCATCGTAAAAGCTTGCTACCCACAGACATGAGAGAAAAATGGGGTAAAATCCTCACAAAACCTTTGCTCATTTCAATTTTAGCCCAGAATTTTGGTTATTGATCTTACCAAGTGTAACAAAACAACCACAAAAGGACAAGCCACCTCTTGCTTTGCAGAACCTAGATGTCACTGTGTGTTGCCTGGTGCCAGCCTTTGTGGAGGAGGAACTTGGACGTTGCTTTTTGCATTCTCTTTCTCTTTTCCACGTTATCCACATTACTTACGGTTTTAATTAAACCTTCCTCCTCCTTCTTTGTCGTTTGTTTTTTTTCAGCTGAGAGGACAGATGCCCAAACACTCCTAGGTGCAGCTGAAAACAGATCTCTGTGCTTCAGATATGAGTCCATCCAGAGCAAAATCCTCTTGTTGGTAAGGAACTCCCTATCTTCCCGCTACGGCAACAGCAGAAGTGCCAAGGCTGGGTGACTCTCCTGATGGAGGCCAGCCATGGACAGCAGCTGCTCCTTAGTTCTGTACCTCCTTGGGCTTTCTGTGCCCCACTGCATTTCTGCAAGGCCCACTTCCCATAGTTTTCATGCCTGCTGAGCCATCTCCACCTCCACCAGTCCTTCCTGAGTGTGGTGCTTGTGTCTGTGTCCAACTTATGTGTGCGTGCTCACTTGCATCTGTGGTGACAGTATGAGCCCTCTGATGCACCGAAGCAGCAGGAGTCCCTGAAATTGAGTCTGTCCCTTGTTCCTCTGCTGTTTCAATGTGTTTGCTTCCAAAGCTAAATAAGTGACTCGTGAGGCAAGTTGACAACCAGGCTGGCCGTGGCCTGATACAGTAATTTTCTGATATTCCATTGACTGCCTACTCTTGATTGTTGCTGCTAGGCTTGAATAAGGGTGGGAGTGGTGGTGGATAGGGCGATGATGTCTATAATAGTGCAGTGAGAGCTGCTGCTGTGCTCAGGGCTCTCAGCTCCTGCATTCACCCCACTTCAGGGCTGCTCGTGCTGCAGCTGGTCCCTGCTCAGTGCGCTTTTGGGGTTTGGCCTTTTGGTGGCAGGCTGCTTCTGCGGTGTCAGCCTGGGGTGGCCAAAAATAGGAATCAAGGATCTCTGGCCCATGATAACTGTATTTCTGCTTGTGATACTGAGATACCCATTTAAAATGAATTGTTTCAAGCGTTACACTGACATCAGAGCAGTATGGAGCTAATCATTTTTCCTGGACAAGGGTTTTGGCAGTAATGTTTGAAAGTGCCTTTAGGTCAATGAGCCAAATTGTGTATCTGCACCAGAGATGATTTTGAGTCCAGCTTCTTCATGAATCTCATTCTAGATGAGAATTTAACCCTGCAGTGCTACTGCTTTGCATCTGTAAATGAAACCTACTGAGGAGCAGTTTTCAGTTCTGCTCTTTATTTTTGTGTGGTCGGCTCTCTTTGGAGCATTGCTTTACAGTTTTCAACTTCAGTGGAAAAAATGGATCTCAGCTAGTTGTGCTGTGGTAACTTGTGGGGAAACTCTCCCTGTCCTGAGAAAAGCAATATGTATTAGATACAGCAGGCAACAGCTGGAAGGGGAGAACCTACACACCAAGAATCTTGAGGGTTTCGTTCATGAAGGGGCTTCTGAGGTGCTGCAACACCCAACTTTGCGTCCTGTCCATCATTGGAATCATCTCCCCTGATGGAGACAGTTGGGTGGCCCATAGAACGACTGGTGACGTGTAGATAGCAAAGCCCAGGATCTGCAGAAGCCGCCAACTTGTCCAGCACCCATTGCTGGAGGGCCTGGGCACTGGGTTTCACAGAGTTTTTTTTTACTTCCTTTTCATGGAATTGATTTTCATGGGAAAACAATCAAATAGAGGCCCTTCTGCCAGTACAGCACCCAGCTGAGACGGTGGATGGGAGGGGGCAGAGAGGACGGAGCCAGTCTCTTGTCAGTGGTGCCCAGTGCCAGGACAAAAGGCAGTGGGCACGAACTGGAGCACGGGAGGGTCTCCTGAACACTAGGCAGCACTGCTGCACTGTATGTGTACCGGAGTCCTGGCTCAGGTACTCAGAAGGCTCTCGTCCTTGGAGATGTCCAAAAGCTGCTGGGTCATTGGGCTGGGCACCCTGCACCTCCAGATGCACCCAGAGGTCCTGCTAACCTCACCCAGTCTGTGGTGCTGCGTTTTAACCCCAAATCCTTCTGTGCCCATCCTGTCCCCGTGTGTTTGTTGCCTGGCAGTGAAACTCTGGAGGAATTATGATGTATAAACCCCAAAGCACTCTTGCTAGTAGCCTGGCTCGGTGGGGAAGTGAAGAGCAATTTTGCTGTTATTTTTGAATTTGGAATTGTCTTCTCCTGCAGTCACACAGGAAAAGCTTTTCTCACCATGCAGCGAAGCAGATCAGCAATCGGTGGCCTTGTGGGAAATGTTCCTTTTTTTTCTGATTCAGGTCCATCTAATCAGCTCCACCTACGCAGTGGCGGTGGAGCCAGTTCTCTCACACTTCCTAACAGCTATCTGCCTGTGCAATTAATGGCTTATCTGCTTTTGCCATGGCTTGGAAGAAAAGGCTGAACAAGAGCTTTGAGTATTTGCTTAAAGTATCAGAAGCGTCTCTGTGGATGCTCTGGGGTGGGTGCTACAAACATCCCACCCCTCTCCCCCTTCCCATGCTGTAAAATACTGCAGAGCAATTGGCTGTTCCCACTGTGCCCTTCAAACAGGGCAGGTTTCCCACCCGCCACGTGAAAAATTAATGGCTGTGGCGACATAACGTTCCCAAAATACTCACTTTGAGGAGCCGAATGCAAGGCTTTTGATGTTGGTTGGAAGGTCTGCTGGTTGGCATCCCGGCTTCCCTGCCGGCGCTTCAGAGGCTGGGGGAGAGAAGCAGAAAATGGAATGAAGTGCTTCCAACTCTGCTTAAGGAACAGAGTGGAGGTGGTTGGGTGATCACAGAGGTAAGTTTGGTTTGTGCCAAGAATAAATATTTTCTAAGAGATCAAATACAGACCCTTGCATACCTTCTCGAGCCGCTCTTAGCAGCTGATGGGGCAAGGATCAGCGTCAGGGATGGCTGGAGCTGGGAGCAGTATCCCTCCCGATGCTGCTCATAGTCATAGAATACCCTGAGATGGATGGGACCCATGACGATCATCGAGTCCAACAGTGTCAAGTCCCATCCCCAATGCATCCCTCTGGAGGGGAACAGCCTGTCTCCTTGACTGTGTGAGCCAGGCAGCTTGGATCAGGCCACCCAGCATCTCTGTGGACCGGAGCCTTGATCTCCAGTAGATGGGTTGGTTTTTGTGACTTACTGGGAATGCAACACTGCAGAAAAGTTACAAAAGTAGGACAGCAGATGAGAGCCATTTGTCTCAGTCTGATTAAAATCACACGTGGATTCTACTTCATAGAATCACAGAATCATAGAATGGCTTGTGTTGGAAGGCACCTTAAAGATCACTGAGCTCCAGCCCTCTGCCATAGGCTGGCTGCACCCCACTAGACCAGGCTGCCCAGGGCTCCATCCAACCTGGCCTTGAATGTCTCCAGGGAAGGGGCACCCGCAGTGCCCTACTACCTACTGAGTAAAGAATTTCTTCCTAACTTCAGGCCCAGATTCAAAAATAGCCATTTTTGTAAACTCCAGCCTTACACGTTCCTCCTCGCGTGGCTGTTCTGTGTCCTAGCTGATCTCCCTCCCAGTGCGGTGCCCCAGGAGCAGGCTGGCCATGCCTAAGCAAGTGCGAAAGGCTGCAGCAAAATTTCCCCAGCTCCTTTGGGTGTTTGGTGTCCTTGGGTGTTTTAATGCGTGGGGAGATTCCACAAAGTGTATTCACACATGGTCAGGGTCTGCTTGTGGCTGTCAGAGAAGAGTTTTCCTCCAGGGCTGTTTCCAGTGCGTGAGATCTCTGTTGTATGAGTAGGTGATTCCCATGCCCTTTGCCTTGCTGATCTCTCCCTGGGCATCGCCTTCTCCATCCCCATGGCCTTCCCCATCCCCATGATCTCCCTCACCCCCCAATACTCACAGCCACTGCTCGGCTTTGTTCTCACCCCATGGTGCTCCCCCTCTGTCGGAAGCTGCCATCACCAAAGTGAGCGTCTTGCTCTTACTAATAGCAAAGTAATCAATTTGAGTCACTGTATACATTAGTAATGACCATGTAATTCTAGTGCAAATTAGGTTTGGGCATGCTGTGAAGCCTGAGACATCTCGTCTTCCTGAGCAAAGCTTGGATTTACAGTCCTCTGGGGAAGGCCAGGGTGAACACCCCCCGCCCCCCTCGCAAATCCTTCCTTGATTGGATACAGTATGGTCGTCTGATTAAAATTGTGCGGTGGTTCAGAAAATGATTTTCAGCCAGTGCTTCACAGTAAATTACTTTTTTTTTTTCTTTCTTTCTTTCTTTCCTTTTTTCCCTCTCCAGACAACAAATTTTTACCTCGAGTACAGCTGGACGCTGAAATGCGAAGCTCGAGAGAGGCAGATCAACAGCGAGGTGAAGAGGGAAAGGGGGCAAGGGAAGCACAGGGTGATGGTGGTGGTGGCCACCTGCCGTGGGCAGACGTGAACCTCCCATGAGCCACAAGACTTTGGCTCTCATAATGATGCCCATTTCCTTACCTTTTCCATCAAAGTTTTCTGGTGTCATGGGTGGGCGAGAAGCAAAATTGGCAAAGTAGCATGCAGATGTCCCAGAGACTCGTGTTTTCTGTTAGCGTCCTAGTGACGTGGGGATCTTTCTTAGGGTCTCACCTGTTCTGGCTTGCACATCCAAAGCACCCCTCATGCTCTTCTACATGGGGAGAGCTCCCTCCCTCTTGTAGTGGAAGCTTAGCAGGAAGGATGTATCAATGCCAGTATGAATCTCCCACATCTTTTTGTATCAGAAATAATGTAGCCATTAGTAGTAGTAGTGAGTGTTCCAATTTCTATGTGTTTAAGCTTCAGGGAACAATGAGGTGTAAAATCCACTTTCCTCGTGGATTTTCACAGCCCTTGAACCCACCTAACCCGTGCCAATCTGGAGCCAGGCACTGGGCATCCAGCACTGGGTCCTGTCACTCGCCTGGCACCATTTGAGCCTGTCTCCAAGCAGCCCCCAGCCCATGACGGGGCTGTGTCTGTGCCAGGGGGTAGGAAAAGGAACAACAGCAACATAATAATGATCCAGGTAAATGCTGCAGCCAGTGCATGCTGGAGAAAGAGTTGTTGGTGGACGGGAGTAAGGGGATGGGATTTTTCAGTTAGAGATGAATAAGTGATTGGCTGTGGGCCCTTGTGTCTGAAGCATCTTTGAACATGTGCTAAGGCATTTTGTGTAGGTGGTGGTCACACACTGCACTGAAGATCTGCATTTAATGTCCTTTCCTTTTCCTAGAGGAACTCCAACAGCCTATAATGAGTTTAATGTACACTGCATTTCAGTTGTATGTTTTGCTCAAATAAATGTAAAACTGATTTCCTCCCTTTGTTTGCATGTGGTGCAAGCAAGTGGGGAAGATTTGTCCCAAACAACATCAGCTCCCCACCTTCCTCCTAACACAGGTTCTTCTCTGCTTTGTATTGGCTCCATGGGAATAGGGGAATTGTGGTGGAGGGAAAGGTTGTTATTTAAATTAAGACAATCTTTTTCACAGCATATTGGCACTGAGACTGGAACGGTGCGGTTGCCCGCTCCTCTCTCAGGTCCCCACAAGTTCGTTCTCACTGGGGATTATTAGTGCCTTTGTCCAGTTGGAAATGTCACATTTCCTGCTGCAATTAGAAGGAGCTTTTATCCACAGGATGTATGTGTGTCTGAGGGGGTGTTTTCATTCCCACTAGGTGAATGTTTTAGTAAGCAATGTCCAACACATCACACAAATACTTGAAAAGAAATGTTTTAGTATTACTGAAAGGCTGTTATTGCAGCTTGCACGACCTTTCAGAGATTGCTGGGAACTCACAAGATGGAATGCACTTATAAAAGAATACGTGGTCTTATTTTTAAGCTGGGGCACGGGAGAGAGTTGGTTTAAGTGTGCTCAGTTCCCAAATGGAACCGCTCTTGCTCTGGCAAGGCCAGTGCCACCCCTCCTGAGGTCACTCTAGGCAGCTGGCAGCAAACCTCCACCACATTTTGATGGAGAGAAGGCAAGAGATGCCAAATGGTGCACGCCACAAGTACAGTAGCTCATGGCAATGCACCAGCTCCATGTCCTGCTCCGAGGGTGTCAGCACCCCATTGTTGGAAGAGGAAGAGCCCATGCATGGGGGCTGCTTGAGCTGGTAAAGGGACTGGAGGATTCTGAGGCAGCAGAGAATGTGCTAGGAAAATGCACAGGCCAAAGACAAGGCTTTATTTACTTCATTTACACCTTTACTTAATTGAACGCCTCCCTGGAGGCCATGTTAGATGGGACCTTGGACAACCTGATCTACTGCCTGGTTTGGTGGTTGGTAACCCTGCCCATGGCAGGGGGTTGGAACTGGATGATCTTTGAGGTCTCTTCTGACCCAAGCCATTCTATGATTCTGTTTGTACAGAAACACCTTGAATGTGCCTTGAAGTTCTTAAAAGAACAGTCTTGCTCGAGGATTTTACACTTTTCTATCTGATTCTGATTTGACAGTGTATCTGCAAACACAGCATGACATTGACAGTTCTTACTGATGTCTTACTAGTGCAATATTAACTATTGTGAGTAGACACACTCTTCTTAATGGAGTAAGGTGTAGCTCCAAAGGAGCCCACATGGCAGAGCAGAGGCCTTGACTATGATGTAGAGTAGGGAGGTAGGTATGATGTAGGGTAGAGAGGCTTTGCAGAGGGACCTGGACAGACTGCATCAATGGGCCAAGGTAAACCATATGAGTTTCAATAGGGCCAAGTGTTGGGTCCTGCACTTTGGTCACAACAACCCCAGGTAACCCTACAGGCTTGGGGAGGAGTGGCTGGAAAGCTGCCTGACGGAAAGGGACCTTGGTGTGCTGAAGGGCAGTCAGCTAAATATGAGCCAGCAGTGTGCGCAGGTGGCCAAGAAAGCCAATGGCATCCTGGCTTGTATCAGGAATGGTGTGGTGAGCAGGACTAGGGAAGTCATCCTGCCCCTGTACTCGGCATTGGTGAGGCCTCACCTCAAGTATTGTGTTCAGTTTTGGGCACCTCAGTACAGAAAGGACATGGAGGTGCTGGCGCAGGTCCAAAGAAGGGCAGCAAGGCTGGTGAAGGGCTTGGAGAATATGCCCTACAAGGAGTGACTAAAGGAACTGGGGCTGTTTAGTCTGGTGAAGAGGAGGCTGAGGGGAAACCTCATTGCTCTCTTCAAATACATGAAAGGTGATTGATTGCAGTGAGAGCGGGGCTTGTCTCTTTTCACTGGTGACAGGACAAGGGGAAACGGCCTCAAGTTGCGCCAGGGGAGGTTTAGGTTGGATATCAGGAAAAACTTCTTTCCAGAAAGGGTTGTTAAGCCCTGGAACAGGCTCCCCAGGGAGGTGGTTGAGTCACCATCCCTGAATGTGTTTATAAACCGTTTGGATGTAGTGCTCGGGGACATGATTTAGTGGTGGTTTGTTAGAGCAGTATGGTTATGTTGCAGTTGGACTTGATCTTGAGGGTCCTTTCCAACCTGAGCAGTTCTATGATTCTGTGTGTAATTTCACACGATTATCAGCTCACTTACTGCCTTTTGTGTATGTGTGAGAAGATGAGGCTTACAATTTCAAGGCATGATCTTACAAGCCTTTATTCAGACAAGTAGTCTCAATTAATTCAAAGGGTGCCCTTCATAGAAAGGAAATTTGCCCCCTTAGAGGTGAGAAGGCAGGAAATGAAAACACTGAGTCAGTCATGGTGCACCACCTATATAATTTAGGGTAGATATTTAACAATGTAAGCACTAATACATTGGGCTTGACGGCCAAGACTGAAAAATTAGAGCACTAATACTAGCTCTCTTCTGCTATATTTGGACTGCAAAAAGCCCTGAAGCATCTGAATACAGCAGCGTATACCTGGCTTTAGGCATGTGAAAGGGATACTGACCTTCAGGGTATTATCTGGGCTGAAAGTTCAGTATTCTGTGAAGGGGAGGGTTGGAGAAAGTGCACTGTTTTTCACCTATGCCATGTTTCTGGCTGCTGCTGTTACTGTTTTCTGTGTGGGTCGGCACCTTTAAGCACTTTGTATAGGGTAAAATGGATCTGCATCTTTAGTCATAAAGGTCAGGAGCCATGGACAGAGAGAACATTGTGTGGGTTGGAGTTAGGTGCTGTTTCCATAGAAGTGTCCATGTGGCTCCTGCCTGTGGCCAGAGGACTGTGCTGTCCTTGGCACATTGATCCTTAGCTCAGTAAAACATGAAGCCTCCCAAAGTCTGGTGCATTTAGATGAAACCCCCAATTAATGTGACTTCTGTGCATCACCCTGTGAGACTGACTCCCCACTCTCCTACTTGGTACATAAAATGGTTGGAAACCACCTTATGTGGGCAGCATTAGTTTGCCTTCAGTCTTAGTGATAACAGGGCCCAAAGTGGATCTGCAGTTGACCTGATATTTATAAGTGTGCTAATTTTAAGCACTGGCACGTGAAAATTCTGTCCTTTATTTTCAGAATAATGTCAAGGTAAAAGAGGATGAGGGAAAACATCACGAGAAAAGAATCTGTGAGGAGAACAGGCAACAAAAGGGTCCAAATATCATGGGCCTGCTGGCAGATGTAATTGTCTCACTTTATAGCCACTTCGGTTCAGAGCACAGGATGAAAGCTCAAAACTCAGAAGAAATGACCTTTGTGTACAGGTTAGCATCTTTCCTGCAGCGCTCATTTCATGTTGCTTGATGTGTCTGTGTGTCCCGCTGCAATGTTTGGTTGCACCATGGGGTGCAAGTTACCGCTTTACTTTTGGGGTGACTGTGCATGCATCTAAAGCAAGGCAATGGCCTGAGCTGCTTGTGGCTTGCAAGTAGTCCTGCTCCCACGTCTCCTTCTATCTTGTTATTTTCTCATGTAGTTTTCCCTCTCTTGCTTTCATTTAATTTGCTCTTCACTTGTTCCTTGATGTTCTGGCACTGCCTTTGCCGCACATCTCACGAGGTTTTGTGCAATTCTGACAGGGCTGTTCTGCGGGGAAATATAACAAGATTTTGAATATACAAAAGAAAAAGCATGAAGCCAGACATGTTAGTAAAGGGCAGGTTTTAATTACCTAGCCATTATTGGATTACTCCAGAGTAGAGGAAATATGACTAATGCTATGTCTGTGCTTCTGGCATACAACTGCTGTCAAATTCAATAAGGACTTATTAAACATCACAGAGGTGTGACTAAAGAAAACGATGAGCAGAATGTGGAAAATAGCAATCATGGTCCTATTGTGTGCACTATGAATTTCTAATCTAGGAGGTGGAAATGTCTGTGGGGGAAGATCTAGAAGAAATTGCTGTATTTTATCAGCAAAGTAAAACAAAGTTAGACTTTGGGGAAGGGATTCCTAACTGTAAAAGGATGAGCGATTGTAGAATTATAGAATCGTTTGAGTTGGAAGGGACCCTTAAAGGCCATCTGGTCCAATCCCCCTGCAATGAACAGGGGCACGTACAGCTCCATCAGGTGCTCAGAGACCCATCTAGCCTGAACTTGAATGTTTCCAAAGATAGAGCATCCACCATGTCCCTGGACAGCCTGGCTGCACAGGCTGGGTGGTGGCTCACTGGTGGCGTACTGGAGAACTGGAGCTCCACTTTGACAACATACGAATGCAAAAAGGCTGAAGATTTCCAATGGGAAACCTAAGCTTCAGGAGACGCAGGACTTCTGGTGCATGTCTTTGGCTGGTACTTCCTACCAACTTGTGACTCCTGTTGGATCCTCCTCAGCTTTCCACCTTCATCCTTCAGAGGTGTCTCTCCTCCCACTGGAGGCATGGGGAGGTGCCCAGTGCAGGCAGCCTAGATCATCTGAGGATGGCAAGGCACCTGGTATTTTTGCTGTCACTGTGCTTATTCTAAAAGCCTAAGCAGGTCCTCTGCATCATGCCTGAAGCCTTCCAAATCCAACTCCTCCAAGGTGCACTTCTATATATGAATTGGTACTGAAAACTGCTCTGTAGAGGCAGTACCTGATATGAGACATGTAATTCGCTTCTCACAAAGTGGAGTAGTTGTAGAGCTAGACTCGCTGCTGATGTAATAACTGCGGTGGCCTCATCAGAAGCTTGCCAGCCCACACCCACAGCAGCCAACCTGTCCTTGCCACGTCTCCCCTCGCATTACCAGCTCTGTCTTTGAAACAAAGACATAATTGACAAGTATTTGTCCATTGTTGTGGGTAAAACAATTAGAACAGCACATACAGAGATGCAATTGGGTGTACGATGAGGCATGATGCCAGGTCAAAGTAATTGGTCAAGTACTGGACACCAATGTCCCCATATTAGTAAAATGATCAATGGTGATGCTACAAATTTACTACAGACTTAGAAATGAAATAATAATGAGGCTTGAACTGGATGGTCATGTTGGAGTTGTTGGAGTGGGCGTAGGGGAGGGCTATGAGTATGCTCAGAGGGCTGGAGCACCTCTGCTACGAAGAAAGGCTGAGGGACTGAGCTTGTTCAGTCTGGAGAAGAGAAGGCTCTGGGGGAGACCTCAGTGTGGCCTTCTAGTCCTTGAAGGGATCTTATATGCAGAAGGAGACTGACTTCTTACACAGTCTGATAGTGATAGGAGAAGGAGGAATTGCTTTAAACTAAAAGAGGGGAAATTTAGGTGAGATGCTAGGAAGAAATGCTTTACTCAGAGGGCAGTGAGGCCCTGGCACTGCTGCCCAGAGAGCTGTGGATGCCCCATCCCTGAAGGGGCTCAGGGCCAGGCTGGATGGGCCCTGGGCAGCCTGAGCTGGTGGGGGCAGCCAGCCCATGGCAGAGGGTTGGAACTGGATGATCTTTGAGATCCCTTCCAACCCAAGCCATTCTATGATTCCCTGATTTCCCTGTGTACAATGCTACGGACAATGTTTGTGATGTGCAGGGGATAACATGCATCAGATGCTCTTTGTGGACTTCTTAGGCAGGACAGCACATTTGCATCTGTAATGCAGGCTGTAACTGGGAAGGCAAATGGACAGACAGACACATCTGCCTGTCACATGTTGAGTCAATGAAATGCGGAAGTCCTGGCCCTGTTTTGCAGGCTCAGCCACTTGATCAAATTATTGCACTGATTTTTTTTCCTGCTTTTCCTGTTGTAATGCTATTATTGTCTACTTAATAAACTGCACATATTAATGATCCATTTACATCTTCCAGAGAAATAAAATGAATTGGGAATTTCAATCTCTTGAAACTTTAACCAGAAACCTAAAAGTAAAAATCTTAAAGACTCAAATTCCATCGTAACAGAGGCTCTCTAAGCTATAACTCAGTTGCCAACTGATCTGTAGGTACCTGCAGTGATCTGTTTCTTTTTGGTCTGTACTTATCCCTTCTTTCTGAATTTATATTGAACAGGATATATTGTTTGAGCCCATAAAAAAAAAAAAAAAACTGTTCCCATCAGCATTTGGATGATAGAAGTATGAAGATGTCTATTAGTTCCTTCTTTACTGCATTATCAGTGCTGATCAGTGACAATTCTCTTAAAAAGAACCTAGTGGTAAAGCTGTTGTAAAACATCCAAAAACCAGAAAAAAAACCCCGAACCAACAACAAAGTACCAAATTTATTTCAACTAAGCCCAGGAAATGCATTACACCCCACTGCAAGGAATAGGTGTATTGGCTGAATCCTTCCCATCAATGCGCCCACAGCTCAGACTCTTATTTCAGGTGTTCTTCTCTGCTAAATACACTCTAAGTACATCAGAGAAAGTGAGAGCAGGAGCACAAAGCTCAGCTCTGGAGAGTCTTCTTTTCTTGTATGGCAGCAGCTGTGTTTCAGTGATTTTGCTCATATTCAAGGCAAATTTTTGGCATGGAAAAGAAGTGAATTGGGCACCTGTAACATGGAGATAAAGAGGTCAAGTTGTAGGTGAAATACATGGTTAAGTCAAGGGAAGAGCTTATAGACCGGCATAACAACTTCCAGAGGTAAAAGAGACATTCATCTAATAATTCCCTCTAATAGTGTCTTGCTGGCAGCTGTTATAAATTAAATTATTTCTGGTCAGTGGGAGGACACCTTCCCATCTTATTTATTTTGTACAGTTTGTGCAAAAATTGGAGCAAAACTCTTTCTTACAGTCCCCTCATCTTGTTGATGGGAGCCAACATGACTGTACATCATTTTCCTCATTTCCAAACCTGAGTTTCATTACCATTTCGAAGATAGTTAATGATGGAGTGTTGAAAAAAATCACAGCAGCAAGCTAAATGAAGAATTGTCCTTTGCTTTAGCGATCTGCAGATTTCAGGATCTGTTGTGTTCAGGCTCACACAGTGAAATGAGTAGTCTCGACACTGATACCATAAATCAGGAGCTATTAATGCAGATTGGAGGTTAATACATTAACACAGATTCACAAATCTGGCCCTGATGTCTTGAAATATTAAGGGCTCCAGTCTTGAGCTTATCATGGAAACTTCACCACTTCCCACAAAGCCATCCAGGGGAAGAGATGAGGTTTCTCCTGCTTTCCCTGTCTGTTTCCCCCCTTTTTTTTTCATACTCACTTACACGACTTTGAATATAGTCCTACCACTTCACAAGAAGGGGTCTCTCACAGCTTGCTATGAGGTTTACAGCAACTCGGACTTGGCAGCCCACATGTTTTGTGCTCTGGGAAGCTAACGGTTCAAATCCTTCCTAAAGAAATGTGAGATGAAAGGGTCAGCAGCCTGCATCTTTCTTTCTTATAAATACCCCCTGACTTCTGGCATTGTGGAGGGAGGAAAAAAACAAGCTGCTTGCTGTGCTGGCCCTCTTCAGACATCAGTTCACAGTCTTTCTCCTGACTTGAGGAGTAGCCTGAGAAGGAAAGAGAGATTTCTGAAGTGAAGAGTGCCCTGTGATGAGATACTGGAGCCAAAGAGACACAAACTGCTCCTGGACTCCCCGCCTGTGGATAAGAAACTCCAGTTGACACTTATGAGTGAGTGGGGAAAAAATGCCTTAAAGCCATGTGACACTTATATAACTTCAGGCCCGGGATGTTTTTCTCACAAAGGAAGGACAAATATTGCCAGGGGCAGCTTTCATGATAAAAGCAAGCCAATAATCTCTGAAAATGGAGAGTTACTAAAAAAAATAGCCTTTAGGAGAAGCCAGGACATTCCGTGTCAGGCTTGTGTCCCTCTTGACCGTAGCAGGGCAGTGAGCTTGGGCAGCTGCTGGTGAGTCTAAAAAGTGCCGTAAGTCTATGATTACAAGTATTTTGGAGGATACAAGAGACAGAAAAGCAGGATTTCATAGAATCATAGAATGGCTTGGGTTGGAAGGGACCTCAGAGATCATCTAATTCCAAGCCCTGTGCCAACCACTAAATCAGACCCTAGATCAGGTTGACCAAGGCCCCATCTAACCTGGCCCAAACACCTTCAGGGATGACTGTTGTTGCAGAGGATGCTGAAGAGTGGATGCACATGAAAAGAAGGAGAGGAAGGTGCCATGCTGCCATGCTAGGAATGGGGGCTGACACCTCATCTTCAGAGCAAAGGAGACCTCACTTTGCTGAGTGGGGTGAGCCTAAGGTGGTAGTTTTGGTGGGAGCTTCCTGGAAACATGAGGTCTTCTGAACTCCTTGCATAGCTTTTGCTTGACTGCAAGAAACAGACTGGGAGAGCACAGGAGGACTCAAGCAACCAACGTCCTGAGGTCCATTCCAACCTGAACTTTTCTCAATCCTATTGGTGTGGTGTAAAGAAGTAGATGCTTAGATGCAGCCACTGATGCTGCACCTTCATAGCTCTAGAACACATGACAAATACAAGAAAAGGAGATGGGGAGGATGGTCAACATGGGCCACCATCCCGACTACAGACCATGAATATAGGCCTATCTGCAAGTCTTTTGCCAAATGATCCTTTCGAAGCTGGTGGTTGATGGCCCATTGGCTGATGCTGATGACTTAAGTCTGACACATTGCACTTGGGGGTGACTGCCAGACTGAGACCAACATTATTTAGCCAAATTTAGGCATTTTGAGGCAGATGTCAACAGCAGAGATTGTTCAGAGCAACCACCTCCTCTGGATGTTTACTCCCTGCCTAGTTTTGGAAGGGCAGTAGATGCCACCAGAGGAGGGACTGATACATCTTAACCAGATGTAGGCAAACTCCTGCTTTGGACTTTGTCTCCCAGGGCCCGGTCTTCAATCTCCTTGATTTCTTGGGTGATTGGTCAGTCACTGTCTACATGCCACAGACTGGTGTCCGGAGGCAAAATAAGTGACTACAAAAGATAGCAGGCTGAAAAAGAATGGACCTTTATGCTTTCAGAAAAGAGTGTCCATGTCCCCCACAAAAATATTTCTCTACCGCTGTTTAATACCAGCGAGTCCCAGCTTGCTCCAGTGTCAAGAGACTTCATAGAATCATAGAATGCCACAAGTTGAAAGGAACCCATAAGGGTCATTGAGTCCAACTCCTTGACTTGAATCTAGGAGTTCTGCAAGGCTCACCTCAAAGACACATTTTCATCTCAGCATTAAGGACCTATATACATACTTTCTGCTGCCTTGCAACTGCTTTCCTGCCATATTGCTATATATGCTTATCCTATACGGAAACTGATACAAGGTGGCAGGAAACCACACATCACGCTTGTGTCCTGCACAGTGACAGCTCCCTTCCTTGGCAAGATGCAGGCTGCCTGGCATCTGTGTTTGAATCACTCTTGTATTCCTCCTCTAAATCCCCACCTGAGGTCAAGCTTTGAAAGAAAGGTCAGCGCTATTTGAAGGCTGCTCAGAGAGAGACTGAATCACGTAGTGATGAGTCATGTGAAAATTAAATTGATGCAAATGTTAATTTGACGACTTGAAAGTCTGGAGAGGATTCCGGCTGGACCATGAGTTTGGTGCTCATGCAGCTGTGCTTCTGTCGGTGCGGAGGAGGTTTTGCAGCAGGTAAAAACAGGGTAGGAGAGGTGTTGTTAAGCCAGAATGATCTCTTCCCCATCCCCTCCTCACCCTCCCCTCCGAGTCTGACTCATCCCAGGTTTCTTGCAGGAGAGCCTCTAGCATCCCCATGTTGCTGCACGGCAGCACGCTGGGTGTGTGGGCTCAGTTCTGGGTGTGTGACCTTAATTCTGGGCTTTGGGTTTTTGTTATCAGCATCCGAGGTGCTGGGCATGGTCCTGCTGACCGGGCACTTCCAGCTCTCCTCATAAATCATTAACTACTCCAGAGCGTTCGCTGAAGCGTGCAAGGATATCAGCAATTACCTCATGCCCTAGAGGAGCGGATCCTGTTGGAAAAATGAGAAACTATCTGGGGATAACCATATAACTAGAATAATTAAACGCTCTTTTATGCTTGTTAAATTCAGGGTTATATTCATGATTTTCCCCTCACCCCAATCAAACTGGGGGTAATTAACTTGAAGGCATCATTACCGGCACTGACTCACTTCGGTGTTTGCGTGAGCACGGTGGAGCGCTGATGGGTTTTATTGCACGGACATGAATGTAAGAGCGAGTGTAAGGAAAAAGAGAAACAGAATCTTTGCCACATACAGGTGAGGGAAAGCCTTCAGGTTGTGCACCGAGCTCCCACCCACCGGGAGAGGGCCCCACTGAAGATGCTCTGCAGCAGTGTCCAATGGATGCTGAGTTCTGCACTAAGTTCTGAGAGAAATCCAGCTAGGGATAGGCGCCTTGCCGGAAGGTAGCCACGTCAGGGAGCTGCATCAAGTGGCTTTTTGAAATACCCTTTACTTTCAGGTTGGGATTTAATGCAGAAATAGGATTGTCAGGCTCAGAGCCTACTTCGAAAGCCTGAATTGTTTCTCTCTTTAGAACGGGCCTCCAACCCTTGGGAGTTTTGTTTGCAAAAAGAAAAGTTCTGGCCTGCTACACTGGTCTGAATTGTCTCAGTTTTCTTCTTTTTCTTTTTTAATTATTATTCTTTATTGTCTCACAGCTCAGAAAGCAGAAGGAAAATACTTTCCAATAAGATTTATTGTATTACTTGTATACCTAATTAGGCAATTGCTATGCATTTCTTAATCATGTATATTACATTATTTCAGCACTCTGAATACCATTCACTCTGAATACCATTTCTGGGCATCATTACAGGCCTCCAATTAGCAAACAGGAGTTGAGAACTTAATGGGTTACATTCATAATCAAATGCTAAGTGAAGCACACACAGCTTCCTTAAAGATGACACAACCGTAACAACAGTGTCTTCGTTCTATATGTAAACTTTGTCTCTGTAGATGTAAGTAAGCACAGAGGGCTTTGTAAAAGCCTCATAGATTTCTTGCATTCTCAATTTCTACCTTTTCCGACTGATCCAGACTGTAGTTATTACTTCATTTAGGAGCTGACAAAGTGGTGCAGGCTCAACACAAGTAGTTCTAAATCTTGGCAATCAAAAACCAATCTTTCTGGTGGTTTCAATGCTCTTGCAGACCTGTCCCCGGTCTGTTTCTCTCTTTAAACTGATTTCTTTGCTCTGGAGGAGGCTGTGTGGTGATTTCAGGCTAGAGCAGAAGCCCTGGGATTCCCATGGGAGAGGCTGAACTCAACACATTTTCCAGCCAAGGAATGTTCAAGTCAAATAATTTGGACAAAACTGGAAGTACTGAGATAGAACTGAAATCTCTGATAATCAGCCAAAGCTGGGGGGGGCCGTTAAGTACCAAGGGACAAGTTCTGCTCATCCAACATCATCTCACTCTGCAAATAGCTCCACTAACATTCCTGCAGGGAGGGCATGACGGGAACAACTGCAATTTAAAATAATTGTTTTGCTTAAGCAGGAAAACAGGATGAAACAAAAGTTTCTCAGCCTCAGCAGGCCTTGTCAGTTTGATTTTATCCTAGAAAACAGAACAAAAATAATAGAAAAAGATACCGTAAACAGAACCTACGAGGTGTAATGTCAAGAATGGAGATTTTCCATTTTTCATCTTTTCCACCCAAGGAGGGATATTTTCTGAGCTCAGCCAGTTTGTCAGGTTCCAAGCCATGCTGCCAGGTATCAGGAGTTTACTGCACATTACACATAAGCTGATGTGTGGCTTGGTGCTCCCAGTCCCAGAAGTGCAGAGCTTGGCTTTCATCTGGTGATGGAGGTGAAGTACAAGGACGTCCAGCTTTGCTGAAACCCAAACTCCCGTCAGCTGGGAGACAAAGAACTAAAAATGAAAAGCACGTGGTCTCAGCACTGAGATCTCAGTGGTTGAGGAGCTGTGTTGGTGAGGGGTGGGATGGGGAGGATGGAGCAGGGATGGTGTGGGAACAACAGCAGGGTGGGGAAAATGCACGAGTGCTGTGCGGAAGCACAGAGCATCCAGCAGCTCTGGCCACTTAGGTGTGCATTATCATCCCTGCCGCTCTCTGCCTTTTAACTTCCATTTTTTCCCTTTCATTCTGTTTTATTGGCTCGTGCTGGGCCTTTGTAAGAGAAGGGAAATGCGTGTGGGAGGAGCAAGGGGGAGGTTATGGCAATGCTGCTGTTCAAGACAGGGCTAATGGCCCAGAGATTTGATAAATAATTCTGTTTAATTTAAGCCTCAGGAGCTTCTAATCGAATTGTGTCACCTGTGGTTCTGCTGCTTTTTTCCAAGACGGAGAGGAGGAAAAAAAAAAACCTGGCAGAAAAGCCTGACCTTTGCTACCAGCAGTGGCCAATGGAGGCTTTCTGAGCCTGCACGAGCCTTGGTGAAGCTGCAGGAATGTGAGGTGTCCCTAACAGCATTTTGCCCTGGAGAGCCCAGGGGATGGATGCTGCAGCTGAGGTGCTGTGGGAAGGATCCTGAGTGGCTGGTGAGGTTATCTTGGAACCAAGGCAGCCAAATACGCTGCGGGGGGGATGGAGAGCAGCAGCTCTGCGTTGCTCAGTGATCTCCCAAAAACTCAGCCCAATAGCATGTCCCAGCTTTTGCATTTCATTCCATCAGCTCAATGTAAAGCTCAAGGTGAAAGGGGGAGCCTTTAAGCTGCTGACATCCATGTACTTTAACATGGATAGGGAAATAACAGCCCATCCTAGTGTGATAAGAGCTGCACAGTATCAGAGTGTAGTAGTTACAGTGTTTTTAAAAGGAAAAGCAGAGATTTCAACCCAAACACTGACTTCTTAAAGGTGTGCTTCTTTACACAGGTTGAAACTGGGATCTGTGTCCCAGGAGTTGCCTTTCAGCAATACTTTGAAAACACCTGGGGCCTCAGGCTTGGGAAGCAAAGCCTGAAGGCTGCTAATGACCTGGAAGAGGACAGAGATTTATCCTCACTGGACTTGCAGTTAAATCTGAACGGGATAATTGCATATCTATTTTAGGATCTTAGTGCAAATTCTGCAGATGTCCGGCTCTGTATCACAGGGTTCAATTTGTAGGCATGCACCTTTTTTTCCACTCTCCTTGTCCATTCAGAGCTCTGATAAGGTGGGAAGGGGCAGAACACAGTGGTCCCAGAAGCAGCCTTTGTCTCTGCTGCTCACACCACCCATTAGAGAGTTACCACTCTCTGCTAAAACTGAAATGCAGCCAGGAACAAAGCAGGCTGCAAGCACTATGAGCTAAGCTAGAAACAGGCACCCCTATTTTGGGTTAAAAATACGAAATAAAAAAAGGAAGAGAAAGGAAAGAGAAGTCATCAGAGGGCTAACAGCTAGACCTGTCCCTTCAGAGTCCCTTTGAGGGATGTTCTTCCTCTGTTGAGACCAAAAAGTGGGAAAGCCCTTAAAAACAAACCCACTCCATGCATCTCCACAAACAGCTGTCTGCTGAGATCAGATCAGGTCGGGTAAAAGCCTGCATCCAAACCATGATGCATGGACTTTTGAAGATACCATGTGAGAGCAGGCATCTGCCTTCAGGATCCAGTCACAGGGTGAGGAGCGGGGTGACTTTTATTTTAGCAAGGACAGGGACAAGGAGAGATTGCAGTGATCATCTGATTTGCCTTTCTGCACAGAGGGAGGTCATGAGAATGCAGCCAGCCATCCCTGCAGTCCCTGTGCTTTTTGGGTGAGGTGATGGGCACCAGAGACAATGTTGATAATTGCTTCCCACCTCCACATGCGTGCATCTGCAGATTTCAGAAGAAGATCACCATAAAGAGCATCACACCACAGCTGTACGGCCTGCATGGCTGTACCCGGGATGTGACACATTCTGGGGAGGCTGAGCTCATACTCATGCGATACTGACCCCTTCATTTGCCTGCCATCAATATTTTAGAATCGTAGAATCACGGAATATCTCAAGTTGGAAGGGATCCATAAGGGTCATCGAGTCCAACCCCCGAGTCCACACAGCACCACCTAAACCCAACCCTGTGTCTGAGGGCGCTGTCCCAGCACTCCTTGAGTTCCAGTATTTGGGGCCGTGTCCGCTGCCCTGGGCAGCCCGTTCCATGCCCACCGCCCTCTGGGGCAGAGCCTTTCCCTCACCCCCAGCTGCTCCTCCCCTGACAGCTCCATGCCATTCCCTTGGCCCCTGTCGCACCTCTACATCATAAGCACTGACCATTCATTTTGGTGCTGGTGAATAATTTGAAAGATGCAACCCTGGTTATACTTACTGAACTTCCCCAAGAATAATCTGCTCATAAATATCCCCTGAGGCCAAATATGCCAACCATACACAACCTTCAATTTGAAGCTAAATTTACTTTCCTTTCTTGTATGTCAGCCTATTTGAATTACTGAAACTATCAGGGAGGCGGATGATTAGTGCAGCGTATGCACCCATATTTCAGTTGCAGTTAGCTAGTTTCATAAAGCAAGCCACTCTTTCTGAAGCAAAACAACCCCAAGTTTATTTAATGAAGCCAAACACTCTATTTAAAAAAAAAAAAAAAAAAGACTTCAAATACGATCGTTATAATCCAATTCTAGAAGAAATAGGACAAAGATCAATCCAGGAATTCATTAAAATCCTTCTGTGTCAAGATGACCTTTAAGGTTTGTTAGTCATCTACATTTTCTAATTTTTAAGCTTTTTTTTTTAAATACAGAATCTTGGAGTGAACATAGAAGCACAAATCCTACTTGTTGCTTAGCAAATGGGGAAATTCTGATCGCTTTATGTCTACATACTTTATTGTGCATAAAGTTAATGGTTATGGGATATGAATTACAGGAGAAATAATGTGCACTGGGAATGCAGGTACCATGAGCTCTTCTTGTACAAAGGAGGAAAAGCTGTTCCAAATGAAGCATCAGGGTTTGTGTCTGCCATCAAACCCCTACAGAAACTATGCACTGTGTTTCCTCCCCCCTTCACCCAGAGACCGTTGTAACTGGACAACCAAAGCGCTGTTGCATGGTGTGGTATCTCCTGTGAGTCCCAATCCTGCAGTTTTTGGAGGTAAAATATTATTTTGCCCATGTGTCTGGAAAGCCCTAAGGCAGCATGCTGAGTGTGACCCTGGGGTCCCTGACATCATTCCCATTCCTGTGAACAGTGATTGGTAAGAAAAGATAACTGGTATTTGCTTATCAGACACGCGAAATGGGAAGGATTTGCCCACCATCACCTAGAAAGTCCTACCCACTCCCATTTTCTGTGATGGAGATTTTTGCTGTAAGGAAGAAAGCATCTGATTGACAGCACCAAGGGGTGAGCCCTTGCATCCCTGTGCAGAGCAGGTACGACCCTCTTACGAAAGGACCACCTGCTTAGCCCTCCGACTCCCCGCTATGGCTATTAATAATCACTTCCCGTGATTTTCATAGCTTTCTGATGCGGACACTTGACCTCTTGTAATTGCGTTCAGCTTCCCTGCTCACGTTACACAGGATATCCAGCAGCACAGGCGCTGGGGGCAGGCTGAGTGTGCCCTCCTTGCTGCTCATCCTGCAGCCCGCGTGCTCTCACCGCCGTCCCCACTTCCATCTGAACGCACTTGGCGCGCTGTCTCTCTCGCGGCTGCGCTGACAGCTCTCTGTTATTCCAATTTAAACACCAGGCTGCACCTGTTAGCTTAGCTCTTCATTGAGAGGAACCGAAGCGGAAAGTGACCTCGCATGTCCGGCGAAGCAATCCCTCGCCGCTAATGGAAAAGGGCTGGCTGCGCTAAAGCCGGCGGCGTGTTCCTCCGGGTTATTTGTATCGCTGGTGTTTCTGCCTTATTGACTGCCTCCTTGGAAAACAATTCTGTTGCTTAATTGATTGTAACATTTCTTTATATTCCCCCCATCCCCCCATCCCCCCCGCCAGTCCCTCAGGACTTTGTTTCTCACTGGTGTTTCGTTGCTGTTGTGCAGCAGTAACTGTGGTCAGCGCAGTAGGAAGCATACATCTGTCCTTCCCAAGCACGCATTGGGAATTTGGACATTGTCCCAGCACAGCATCTTTCCTTAGAGTCATAGAATCACAGAACTGTTTGAATCATAGAATCTAGAATGACCAAGGTTGGAAAAGACCTACAAGATCATCCAGTCCAACCGTTCGCCTATCACCAATAGTTCTCACTAAACCATGTCCCTCAACACATCATCTAAATGTTCCTTGCACACCTCCAGGGTCAGTGACTCCACCACCTCCCTGGGCAGCCCATTCCAGTGCCTGGATGCTCTTTAGTAGTATTTCCTAAGTTGGAAGGGATCCTTAAAGGCCATCTGCTCCAACTCCCCTGCAGTGAGCAGGGACACCTACAGCTCCATTGGTGCTCAGAGTCCCATCCAGCCTGACCTTGAGTGTCTCCAAGGATGGTGAATCCTTGCTGAAAACCAATTGGATTTCACACAGCGTGGGCTTTCCTGGTTGGTCCTATTCACTGTTATCCTCTAGTTTGCACAAAGTCTTGCACTTTCCGAAGATCTTTTCTGATGGTGCAGTTTCCTCTGTATCTGTGGGTGGATCCCAGAATAAGGGGCTTTAGAATGGAAGGATGTGAAAGGAATGCTGGCTGGGGATCTTCACTCATGCAACACAAACAGCTAGAGGCCCACAAAATGCCACATCAACACAAAAAGTGGGTCCTCCCTGGTGAGAATAGCCACCAGCCTACTGGAGAAAGCTGGGTCCTTTCACGTGCACTTGATTGGGAAGAAAGAGCAATGCGTTTTCCTTTCCTTCTACCATTAAAAACCACATGGTGATCTCTGAAAGTCTTACACTAAGCAAGCCCTTGGGTTGTACTCTTGTAGCCCATATCTGGATAGCTCACAACACGCAATAAGGAGCTTTCAGAGAACCCTCCAGCATGCTTCTGCCTATCTCTCATCAGCCAGCACCTTCTCAGGGTAGCTCATCTCAGATAAGAGATGCTCTTATTTTCTTTGGGTTTGCAGTGTGACATACGTATTCCTCACAGTCCTGCTGAGGAGGGATGATATCATGTGTACTAGGCAATGGGGAAAGTGGAGAGGGAGGGCAAAACAACTTGACAGCTGCTGCTCAAGTAGACCATCAACAGCTATCTGACAGCAAATTTAAAATAAATCAAGGAAGAATTACGATTTATAATTTTCCCCCATTTTTCTACTGGCTAGCAGGGAGGCTCTTGCATCCAACAAAGTAACAAGCATTTCCATGGGCCGCTTATTTGAAAGGACATTGGAAGAAGGTGAATGATTAGGTCTTCAGGGTGCTAATGGGGTCATTTCATGCTGTGGTTATTGGTGGACTGATAGAATGGATTATGTGCCTATAATTATCATTTTTTTGCTCCTGGGTGGTCACCATTTCCCATTGTAAATCTGCTTGTCAAGGCACCAAGACATTTTTCTGTGGGCGTTTCTCATTGTTATTTAAAGGTAAGGAAATAATTTCAAACGTGCAAATTAAGCTTGGTTGCCAACAGGAAGGAGATGAAGTTGGCTGGGGAATAAAACCAAGTAATCCCCTGGGAACTCAACAATCCTTCCCACGTGCAGGCATGCTCCTGTGGGACAGGGGATGTGTGGGCTACTGCTGGCCCCCGCATTCGACTCTGATGCGGAGAGCCAGGAATCAATCACTTTGATGTCTTGTCTTATCCCTACAGATAGATAAGAGGGACGGGTATGGTGGCTGCTGCAGCACCACTTCAGCAGGCCCTTTTGAAGTACTGGAGCTCTAGTGGCTGTTGCAAGAGCGGAAGAGCTGACACCAAAGCTGCTTTGAGACTCACTGGGGACACTGGGTGAGTGATGCTGCTGAGTGGCATCTTTCCTTGTTGCCCATGGGTGTCACAGCTGTGACATTGGATGGGTGGGTGGCTTTGTGTGAACATCTCTGATTTATGTATGCCTCTGCCCTCAGTGCACTTTTGGCTCCAGCAGTGTTTGCTCTAAGGAGGTGGATGGAGTTTCTGAGCATGAAAATGGTTGCAAAAATCTAGAGGGTGCGTAAACGCTTTCCTCCCTTTCATGGGGCTTGGTTATCTCATCAGCATTTTGGACATCCAAGCTGAACTACTATCTCACAGAATCTGACTGGCTGAGATTGGTGGGAGCTCTGGCTCCATCTGGTCCCCCCAGAGCCACCCAGTGCAGGGTGCCCAGCCCCATGTCCAGGTGGCTTCTGGACATCTCCAAGGAGGAGACCCTACAGCCTCTGGGTCCCTGTGCCGGGGCTCTGGCATCTGCACAGTGCAGAAGTCATGAAAACATAGAATGGCTTGGGTTGGAAGGAACCTCAAAGAGCATCAGGTTCCCCTGCTGCAGGCAGGGTTGCCAACTACTAGATCAGGTGTTCAGTGCTTCCTGATGCCTCCACCCCAGCCATGTCTCTGTGAACATCATGAACTGGGCTGCTATCAATGCCTCCAGTGAGAGTCACCGTCTGTCCTTCCAACCTCTCTTCACACAGACTATTTCATGTTACATATGGTTTGTTCTTCCTACCACCCAAGTGATACAGTCAGCCCTTTGCTCTCACAGTGCTGAAAGCCAAAACTTTGTTCCAAGCTTACATGACCTAAATTTGCAGCAACCTTCTCCCTAGCCTTGGCAAACACAAATCTGTTCACAGCATTTTCCCGGACCTTCACTCTGCCTGGCACACCTGTGTGGTTTTATCTTTCTATTAATTGCATCAGTTATAGCAGTCAGACTGAATTTTCAAGGCCTCTGCGGCCTGTTCCTTGTCATCGCTAATTCCTTTCTCAAACCTGCCCTACACCATCCTCTGCTTCTCACTGGCATGATTTTCAAAGCAGCACCTTTGTGTTTTCTGGTGGACACCTAGAGACTCTCTGCAGAGAGCTTTCATCGCCCTCCTTTGAACTTGCCTTTGTTGCTAAGGTGCTGATGGATGTATTTCATGGCCATCATGTTGATGGACACCACTTTGTCGTTCCACAGTCATCTATCGCTCCTATTCTAAAACTTTTCTTCCTTAGGTTGGAAACTGTTGGGATCACTTGTTATACTGTTTTTACAGTGATATCCCAATCCACAGCTGGGACTCTCTCAAGTGCTGTAGGAATCCAGATGGTGAGTAAGATAATAGTAATTTAGAGCTGACCACTTCTATGTTGTTCGGTGATGAGCATAGAAGTCAGCCAAGTTCTGGAGCCAGCATGCTAAGATGTGACCCAGCCTCATTCCCAAGGTATGAACTCCTGCTATTTGCCACCAAAAATTTTTTGAATACCATTCATTTCCTTGCTTTAAAACATATTGTAGTGAGACACATTCATCCAGATCTCAGTTTTTCCTGGCAATAGTATTTGCTTGTGAATCACTTCTGAGAAGGGTTTTTCTCGGTTACTTTGCATTGCAAGGAAAAGTGATTTTGTGGCAGGATCCCTTCGGCTGCCTAGCCAAGACTGACTGTATTTTTTTTTCTAAATTACTGTTTAGAAATCCAAAGATGTTCTCTGCTATTTGCTGGCATGTGAAAAGGCATGCTAAGCAACACTTGGGGGTTAATTTTCATGACCCTGACTCTACCTCTCAACAAGATAGATTACATTTTCAATTCTATTCCTCGGTGTATAAGAGTGAATCATTTTGTAGAAAATGAGAATTGATCCAAATCTTCACCCTAAAGTCAAACTGCAGTTTTATTGACCAGAAAAGAAAAAAATAAAAGAAGAAGAAGAAAAAAGGATATGTTTCTTTAGAATACAGCATTCCCCTTGATATCCCTGGTGCCAAAACACCATCTAGACAGGGGCAAGCCATGCCTGGGAGATACACCTTACCAAAATCTTCATGTCTTCCATTCTCTTCTTGCAACTTCTTGGCTCGCTGCCATCCTGCCTTCCTACTCATTTGAGCAGCAATCAGAGACTGTGGCCCAATGAAGACAAAAGGCCAATGGGATGTTTCAAGGTGCCTATGGGAGCTGAAAGTCCCACGGAAAGACCACGGGAGCTGGTGGCTGCACTGTCCTTCATGGGCCAAGTCCCACAGGGACAAACTGGTGACCTTCTCCTTCCCTGGAGAAAATCCACACAAAACCAACCAAAATGTTCCAACTTTTATGCTGGTTTTGAAAACGTGAACCTACCAAGTGAAACAACCCCACACAGCTCCCTTACTTAAGACATCAAATAAAAGCCCTGGGTTTTACTTACTGTAGGGCTGAACACTCATGCTTACACCCTGGCTGTGAATATTTGGGTAGGCACTACCAGGGCTGAACAGAGCACGCTGGTGCTTTGCTCCGCTCCAGGCTTGCAGAATACCATCTTATCATCCTGCTTCACAGGAAAGGAAAAAAACCCTGCAACCAACAAATCCCGTGGACGAGAACAAAGCCTTTCTCCAGGAGGCAGAGGGCAGTGTTTGCACACACATAGTAATTACGAGACAAACAGGTCAAGTTTGTCCCTGCTGTTCTGGTGGCACACTGGGTTTGAGGAAGACGACTGCTGGATTTATGTCTGGGCATGTGTATCAGAGATCCTCACAGGGGCTGAGGTGTTTGCCAAAAAAACACTGCAGCTCTTCTCAAAACATGGGGAGCTCTGTTCCTCCCTGGGGTCAGAGCTGTGGCAAGGACTCCTGGACAGTGGCATTGTTTTGGTCTTTTGCCAGTGGCACCCATGGGTTTGGAGAAGGGGAAAAGGTAACTTCCACCCTATTCTGCTTGTTGCACGAACTCTCATTTTAATACTAGTGGTGGGAATAACGTATGGGGACAGTTGATTTTTACACCCTCTGCACTGAGCAGAAGAGGGGCAATGTGCCCGTGTGCACCTCTGTATACGTACCCTCCTGCTGTTTCTCCAGCCAGCAGATTGAACCCAATTTCATCCCTGCCTCCTTCATCCACACCACCTTGAAACAAACCTTAACTGCTGCCCTGTGTGTTAAGGATGAGCAAAGGCACAGAACAGAGTGCTCACAGCCCTGGAACATCCATTTGGCAGCACAGTGTAGGTCTGACACCAACACTCTCTCTGCCCTCAATCCAATGACTCCTCTTGCTACTGGCTCCTGCTCCTCCCCTCCAGGGACTGAGGGCTTTTCCAGGGTCACAGCCCAGCTAGGGGAAAGACTGGCCATCCAGATGACCCCTCTGGAGATGCTGTGTCTAAAGGAAAACTTGATGGAAAGCTGAATTAAAACTTTTTCCAAGCCAAACTAAGCTTGCTTTTACAGACTGAGCTGCTTTTAAAAAAATAATCAGTTTCACATTTTCCTGCTGATGCTCACAGGAGGAAAGTATCACAGCTCTGAAGCCCTGTTCCTACAGAAAGAATCACAGAATATCTAAGTTGGAAAAGACCTTCAAGATCATTGGATTCAGCCATTGATCTGGAAGCTATGCTAAGGCACATGGAAGACAGGGATCAACCATGGAAGATAGTGATCAACCAGCAAGGCTTCACCAAGGGCAGGTCCTGCCTGGCCAACCTAGTGACCTTCTATGGTGTCATAGCTGCATCAGTGGACAAGGGAAGAGCTACTGATGTCACAGAACCTTATGAATAGAATCTCATAAGTTTCAGCACAGCGAAGCACAAGGTCTTGCACCTGGGTCATGACAACATCCACTATCAGTGCAAGCTGGGAGATGAAAGGATTGAGCACAGCCATGTCTAAAAGGACTTGGGGCTGCTGATGGATGGGAAGCTGGACATGAGCCAGCAACGTGCCCTCGCAGCCCAGAAAGCCAATCATATCCTGGGCTGCATTAAAAGAAGCGTGGCCAGCAGGGCGGGGGAGGTGATCCTGCTTCTCTGTTCTGTGCTGGTGAGGCCTCACCTGGATTACTGCATCCAGATGTGGGATCCTCAGTACAGGAGAGATGTGGACCTGTTGGATTGCGTCCAGAGGAGGGCCACAGAAATGATCCAAGGGATGAAACATCTACTCTGTGAGGACAGGCTGAGAGAGCTGGGGCTGTTCAGCATTGAGAAGAGAAGGATCCAAGGAGACCTGGTAATGGCCTTTAAGTATCTAAAGGGGGACTATAAGAAAGAAGGTTACAGAGTCTTTAGCAGGGTCTGTTGTGATAGGACAAGGGGAAATGGTTTCAGACTAAAAGAGGGGAGGTTTAGACTGGATGTATGAAAAAAGATTTTTACGATAAGGAGAGTGAAGTGCTGCACATGTTGCCCAGAGAGGTGATGAATGCCTCGCCTCTGGAGACATTCAAGGTCAGGCTGGATGGGGCTCTGAGCACCTTATCAAACTGTTGGTGTGCACTTCAGGGGAGTTGGATGAGATGTCCTCTAAGGGTCCCTTCCCACTCAAATGATTCTATGATTCTATGATTCTACCAAGTCCCATCACTAGACAGATATTTCTGTGATGTATTCTCTGATGAGCAGATCTCTTAAATTCCTCCAGGAATGGTGACTCCACTAACTCCCTGGGCAGCTTGTTCCAATGCCTGACCACTCTCTCCAAGAAGAAATTATTTCTGATATCCAGTCTAAACCTCCCTTGTTTCCTCATGTCCTATCACTTGTCACATCGGTGTTCGCCTACAGAGACCATTATAGTTTGTGTTCATCTTCACATAGAGTACATAACATTTTCCTTAGCTGCTCTTTTATGTCACCTGCAGCCTCCATGACAAGCAGCATCCTTCCTTCTTTGGTGGCAGCTGCACTTCATGTTATAGTAAAGACGGTCAGATTATTCTGTCACTGAATACTAACCACCCCCTGATTCAATTCATCCTTACTTCAGCTTCATTGTGCCACTGGAGCTGTATCAAAGGTTAATTTGTCCTGCACTGTTTATGAGTCCTTGAGAATTTATGGTGGAAGAGAGATACCCTATGTGCCAGCTGTACACTTAAACAGCTATTTGAAAGTCCAGGGTAGTTTTAGTCTGACTCTGATCTGAGAAGGCTGTAGTAGGAGATTGTTGCAGTGGTGATGTTTAAAAAGATGTGTAACACAGGCATGTCTTACTGGTTGTTAAATCACACACTTGAGAAATGCCTCATTAGCTTTGAGATAACATTTCATATCCATCAGAGACATGGCACTACTCTCATTTAAGTGAGGGAATTGCTGTTCTCCATTTTGAGACACATAACTATCAGATATCGAGAGATCCTTGAGTCATTTCCATTGACGACAGAAGCTGGTGATAATCAGGTATTTCTATGATGTATTCTCCAATGCACGCAGAAATGTGCTGGTATCCTCAGCTCTTTTGGAACCAAAAAATGGATACTCCTACTCCAAGCTCTCTATAGCCAATACCTCAATCTTCATCTGTTATTTTTTACTATGAATCTTTCTAGACTCTTCACTATGAGGGTGGTGAGGTGCTGGCACAGGCTGCCCAGAGAAGCTGTGCATGTCCCATCCCTGGAGGTGCTCAAGGACAGGATGGATGAGGCCCTGGGCAGCCTGAGCTGGCAGAAGGTGTCCCCGCCTATGCAAAGGAGTTGGAACTGGATGGACTTTGAGCCCCCTTCCATCCCAAACCATTCTATGATTCCATGAAATCCTCTCATCCATAATTATGTCACTGTAGCGGAAATGCTGAGTCAGGGCTTGAACCAGTGATTGAGCACCCGCTGGGAAGGCGAGGCCAACCCAGGGGACCTCAGGTGCATGCAATGCTCCTGAATGACCAGAAGGGGTGGAGCCAGGATCCACCCCTTCACAGACCTAATTTAAGAGCTGGCAGTGGAGATAAGGTCATTTTCTTGGAGATCTCTGTATATCTGTGGCCTTCCAAAGGTAAGCAGATTCTCTCCTTTGTTTCTGTTTCCTCAGTTGTTGCATTTGAGCAAGTCTTCCCTTGCTGCAGCGTAGGACCTTGCTGCTCTGCTGTCATTGTTGTGTTTTCCATTGCATTATAGTCACCTTCACATCTATTTGGGTGATCTGTAGTAATAGCTTAGAAGGCAGGCTTGAGCCTAGCCACCCTCTGCCTAGATATTCACTTGTTTAAGTAGCACTAGACCACTCCTACAGTTTATCTCTGTATCTTAGTATTTCTAGTTTCCCTTTTTCCAGGGTTGTGGAAGCAAATGCTGTCTTTGATTTTTAAACATTCCATCATTTTAGCTATCTTTCAATGGAATTACTTTAGAAAAACTAAAGATCTCTATGAGGATTCAGAGAGGAGTGAAGACTGGGAGAGCCTCGCTGTAAGGTTTTGTTGTAGGTTGGTGAGGGGATCAGTGGTGGTATGTTCTCAGGACAAAAGCAGTGTTTTGAAAAGTACCAACCACACCAGTGGGAGGCTTGAGAGGGACCAGTGAAGGAAGGAGGGAGGTAGGAGTTGAGATCAAGTATCCTGGAGGAGTTGGAGGACTTAAGAGCAAACAGGGGTTGATCACTCTTTCTCCACTACTATAGGTCTCCCCCGAAGGGAAGGAGGAGAAGAGAGGGTAGAAGCTGATAGTGGTGGCTGAGGCTTGTCCATGTTGGCTTATATCCTTTTTCTATTCCTCAGTGCTTGTAGAAGACCTTCCCAGCAGGAAGCAAACAAGGGCCAACAGCAAAGAACAGCAGGGCCACTCATCCTAGACTCCTCTGACATCCCCTAAACAAGCAGTTTGCTTCTTTAGGTAAGGGCTTGTTTAAGGGAGGCTGGTATTTCTAGTCTATTGTGCTCTCTGTTTTAAGTTCCAGCAAAGCTTCAGGTGGAGTAGTTCTGGAGGACAAAGCCCCTGAACTTGTACAGATGGAAGATTCACCTCTTAGACCTCCCATTAGGAAAGCATTTGCTCCAGGAGGTTACAGAGAGGGATCATTTCTTTAAGAAATGTCCTGTGCTTTCCACCTAGCTGAAATGCTGTGCAGCTAATTGCCCAAAAGCATCCCACTTCCAAGCAATGGGGCTGAAACTCTGTGGGAAGTCAGACCTGGGATGACTATAATTCCCTGTTTATTTCTGCACATCTCTAACATCTGTCCCAGTGCTCATGCCAGGACACACTAACTTTGAGGTATTGTGTCTGCCTGGTTGACTCTGTGTCTCCAGGGATGTTCCATGCCAATATCTGCACTGTGTATATTGGCATCTGCTTGGTAGGGACAATAGCTTTCATCGCTGGTGATGTTGTGTAAATAAGGCAGATTTTAACATGTAATCTTCCGTATTTAAAACACAATGGCACATCATAAATAAGGCCTTATAGCTCCCAGAAGGCATTTGCAAGTACTTTATTAGGTGTCACAACTGTGCTCCATTTTGCAGCCACTGCCCAGAACTAGGCATCCTATAATTTAGTTACACTGTGAGTAGCCGCTAATGAGGCGCATTATTATAAAGAGCCAATGCCACACAGCTACACTGCAGTAAATCTGGAGTGATTCCAGTGAAATCTGTGCTGAGGCATGGATTTGCTCCTATAAAATAAAAAGCAATGTCCATTTAAAAAAAAAAAAAAAGTTTTGAAAGATGATTGTGAGCTTTGTGAGGAGAGGCATGATGAAATCCCGAATTCCTCTTTCCTGCCCTTCTCTATTCTCTTCTTCACTCTGCTCTCATCTGTCACTCACATATTGAGTATCCTGACAGCTTTGCCTGACGATTAATGCTCCTATTCTGTGGGTTTGCATAGTGCCTCCTGAGTACTTAACAGGTCTTAGAGAGTTCAGTTCACTAAGCTCTCAGATTGTCTGGCAGTCCCAAATGGCTTAATAATGTAAAATCATAAACTGGACTGCAACTGATTCCTCTTCCCTGTCTATCCTTTTATCAAGGACTGCTATGCGGGATCTGGAGGACAGAAAAGATAATTAGATGTGTGCTGAGTGGGATTTCCCTTTTGTAAGCATGGTTCTGACCTCTAGCACAAGATATCCCCGGGAGTGTGGGGGAGACGGATTTTCTGGAGATAATAGAGCTTCTTTACTTAGGATGTAGTTCATAAAACAGCTTCTTATGTACACAGGAAGACTTCTAGCCTTTTTCCTAAGATATTGCTTACTCAGTTACACTGTTGAAACAAAGTTGAAAGTGCTATATACTCTCCCGGTATATAATTTAGGATGCGATGTCTGCATGATATAAACTATAAATGCCCTCATCCTCCTAAAAAAAAAAAAAAAATCTGTAGTATTCAACCAGCTTCCATCTGATAGATTTATTCTTAGCCCAGAATGCCATTATCTCCCATAGTAAGCTAAAAGACTTGTTTCTGATCTCTGCTGATGAATGGAGCATGTTTCCAGAGACAAAGCTTGGTGTGTATGGGAGGACAGGTCTCCTAAGAGCCTGTATATATATGTGTGCTTGTATGGGAACTGCTGAGTCATGGCCTGAACCACTGATTGAGCACCTGGAGGAAAGACCCAGTCAGCCCTGGGAGCACAGGTGAAGGCAATTCACCTGTGCAACCAGAAGGGGTGGAGCCTGGCTCCACCTCTCTTAGGCCTCATTTAAGGGCTGACTGCCCCTGAGGAAGGATCTCTTCCTGGAGATCCCTCCTTGGTGGGAGCCTTTTCCTGCAAGCCCCAAATCTTCTGATCTGGGTGAGCGCTGTATTTTCCTTCCACCTTTTGTAATGCTATTTCCATTGCGTTAGTCCTACTTATCGCTACAGTGCTTCTACTTGTTGATTGCACACCAATCCTGCTAGCAAGGCACAATTAAATTTGCTATTTCCTTTCAACTGGATCAACATCATTACCTCTTGCTAAAGTTGTTAGGAGGGAGCAGGTGATGTCTGGGTTGCTGGCCAGTGGTGGTGAAGGTAGAACCAAAGTGTGTGTGAGAACTGGGGCATTGAATGTGGTTGCCTCTTGCAAGGCAGAGGGATACTATACCCCAGCCATGACATTAGAATGATGCTGGAATTGAATCAATAAAGCATAAATATGCCACACAAAGACCGTATGTAAGCTAGAAGTATTACAAGGGAGCAGAGAGAGCCAGCAGCAGGACACCCATCCAAACTAGCCTCTAAGTTATGGCTTCTGTAGTCTGAAGCAAATGGACCTTGATTCAGCAAAACATGTGAAATGAAGTGGGCTTCTCTGGGGCTGCACAGGGACTTGTAGTACTGCCATGTATCCTCCAGAGACAGGAAAGGTCAGTGTTGGGCTGGTTGGCACCCAGCTGGACTCACAGTGCTGGAACACTAAATCAACACCAAAGCTGGATGAAAGGAATGAGGTGGAAGAGCTATGTATTCTGAAAGCGCTGAGAATAACATGGAACAAAGCCTTTTCTTTAAGGTTAAGCAGTAAAATTTTCAGTGCACGGGAAGCCAGCTACCCTTGCTCCCAGAAGAGAACCCTAACCATGAAGCTATAGAGCCCTGCTTCAAATCTTCTTCTCAGCCCATCCCAATTATTTAATTATTTCAAAGGACTGGAACAACACCAGGGAATGAAACACGCATCACTGCTCCAGCAAACTCTATGCTTTTGTGACCCAGAAAATGGTTTAAATCCCTATATGCAGAGAGAAGTGTAGTATTGTTTCCTGTAAACCAGCTTCCTCAGCAGTCACCCTACAGGAGAATAGTGAGGGAACATTCATTTTGAGGGGACAAAGCCTGGTCTTGAGAGTGTGCTCTCAGCATAATTGCAGCCCCAGCCCCACCACGGAGCTCCCACTTTATGCAATAGGGTAAGGCTGAAGAACCAGCTGGGCACTGGGATGTGTGATCCTCTAAAAACTGTGGAGTGCTATTGGCAGACCTCGAGCTACCTGAAAACGTTAATGTAAAAAGACATATGCAGCTCTGAACATCAGAGACCTCCTGAACCCTGCAGAACAAGAGTTTTTTGCTCTGGAGCCCCAAGCAGTGCTAAGGCAACCAGCAGCCCTGTGCAGAGGTAGAGCTGTGCAGTTGGATCTGAAAAACAGGTGTGATGAGGTGAAAAATGCTGCGAGTGTGAAGTGCTTTGTGTTGTGGCAGTAGGAGCAACTAAATAACATAAACAAGCAGAAATAAAAAAAGGAAAAGAATGTGGGCTGTGCTCCAGCAACAAAAAGAACAAGAAATCAAATATGAGGTCCCAATTTTTTTTTTCAGTGTCTAGTGGGAGGGGGCTGTAAGAAAGAAGGAGGCAAACTCTTTGGCAGGGAAGTGAAGGGAATGTAGATAAGGGTGGTGAGGCACTGGCACAGGTTGCCTGGAGAGGTGGTGGGTGCCCTGTCCCAGTAGACACCCGAGGTCAGGCTGGACAGGGCTCTGAGCACCTGATGGGGCTGTGCATGTCCCTATTCGTTCCAGAAGAGTTGGATCAGATGGCCATTAAGGGTCCCTTCCAACTCAAATGTCTATGATTCTATGAATTCCCAATGCTGGATGTAAAATCAGACTCCTTTCCCTTTACTGCACAGATGTACTCAACTTCCGCCTTCTCTACAGAAGAGTTTGCTATACTGTATTTTGAAAACACTGTCGTGTTTTCACACAGGTCTTTGTTTTGCAGCTGAGCCTTACTATTTGCATTAAACCTCTTCTTTTTCGGGTAGCTTGAACAAAGTCTGTTTGCTACCCATCTCTTACCGCTTGGTGCAGTGAATCACTGTTCACACAATGCTGAATGAAGCCACTAATTAAATACATGATTTTTATTAGGCTCTAGGCAGGCTACACTTACAAGCCTGTGCAGTAAATGACTTGTTTGTACGACTTTATAACGCATCTCCTGCCCCTTTCCACCTGCTTCGAGTGCAAACAGTTCTGTGCTCGTGAGGCATGATGGCAAATTCTCTCTGGATTTGCAGTTTTGCATGCAGATCCCAATCCTCGAGTAAAGAAGCCTGGAAAAGTAATTACTTGGCTGCCTGTGACTCATTTGGTTACCCTGAAGTAGCTCTGAGGTTTGAAAGGTCTCTCTGTGCTCATGCTGAGCTGTTTGCTGACTTTGCAAAGAGTTCATTTAAGTGAATGTTGCGTACTCACTCCTGTGGTCGCATCTATCGGCAGAAAAAAGCTGGGGTGAAAGCACTGCTAAAAGCATGGCCTGATGTGTGTCCTCATCATACAGCTCAGAACTGTTTGAGTTGGAAGGGACCTGTGGAGGCCAACTGGTCCAACTCCCCTGCAGTGCACAGGGACACCCACAGCTCCATCAGGTGCTCAGAGCCTTGTCCAGCCTGACCTTGGGTGTCTCCAAGGATGGAGCATCCTTGATGGAAACCAAGTGAATTTCACACAGCTTGGGCTTTCCAGCCTGTTCTTGGATGTCTCCAGCGATGGGGCATCCACCACATCTCTGGGCAGCCTGTGCCAGTGCCACATCAACCTTAACGTAAAAACCTTTTTCCTTGTATCCAGTCTGAATCTCACCTCTTCTAGTTTGAAAACATTTCCCCTTGTACTCTCACAAAACAGTAAAAGAGTCCGTTCCCTTCTTTCTTAGAGCCCCTTTAGATACTGAAGGATCTCATGGGGTTTCTCTGCAGTGGGGGGAAAAAAAGGGTGAAGATAGGAAAAGAAAAACATCTCTTCACAGTCGCTTGCTACTGAACAAATTAAATATGCAAAAAGATGGCATCACAAATTGCTGTATGTTTTTTTTTTTAAAACCACAAAAGCCATACAATGACAAGAGAGAGTTTGTGTGGAAAAGAAAAAAAAAAAACTCTGCTTCGGTTTCCCAGACAAATGCTACTTTATAATGCGGATGTGTGCTATTTTCTTATGGCTTTTAAATTGGTTCCTTGATTTGTTTCTTTATCTGCTCCCTGAGACTTTCCTGATTAGTTGAGATTTTTGCACTCACTAGTTGATTAAATAATGAATACATTTGTTTGATTTGCAGCTCCTTACTTAATTAAAATTTCTTTTCAGTGCCCCAATTTTCATTATGATTTCAATTTTGCATTTAATCACTGTGTTGTTCTTTGCTGCCACCTCTCTTAATAGAGGTCTACTCTCCTGTCAGCCTCATTGCAAAACTTGGCTCCGGGCTGCACGTGGGCACATGGTGGAGAGAAACCTCTGCTGGTGAGGTTGATTGAGATAGGAACCAGCAACCTGGTGGGGAGCTATTGGTAGGTTGAGTTGGTGGGAATAACCAAAGGGAGTTGATGTATTTTAAGCTAGGAAATGCAGCTAGACCCTTTTTAACATTGTCTGGTCCAGGAGCATCACATTCGTCTGAGGAGGAAGTTCAATTTTATATTTAACAGTGTAAAGGCAGGTCTCTGTACTACGGTGCTGACATAAGGGTCTCCAGTGCCAGTGGGCATTGCAGAGCTAGGAGAACATGTCCCTCAGCAGAACATGTGTTCAGTGCTTCTCTGCTACTTCATCTTAAGATACTGCAAGTTATTACTTTTTAAAATTCTTTCTCACATTTTTTTTTCCCTGATCTGATCCTGCTCTTTCTTCTGTATTTGCTTCTTTTTTTTCTTTTGTCTTTATTTCTTTGTTAGCTCAAGTCTTCTATTCCCCAGTGGGCTCAGCCATGGTCAATGTCCCATCACACTGATTTTATTAATTCCCATGATTAATAAAAGTGAGAGGGATCTGTGCTCTTTGATTTTGGTGCTGGTTGCCGACTTGCACACACACCCCTGCACTGGTTCACACCCAGACGACACATGAGCCGGAAGTGTAGCCTTGGATTTTCAGAAGTAAATGGCATCTAGCATCCCATGTACGGAAAGACCAGTAGAATATTTTAGTGCCAGGTGAAGTGGAAACACCACATGATGAACCTATTCCCAGGCACGTGATAATGCTTTCAGAATCATAGAATCATAAAGGTTGGAAAAAAAAACGGAGATCCCCAAGTCCAACCCCAACCCATCCCACCATGCCCACTGACCACATTCCTCCAGGAATGGTGACTCTACCACCTCCCTGGGCAGCCTGTGCCAGTGCATTACCATTCTTTTGTAGGAAAAATTTCTTCTCCTATTCAGCCTGAACCTTATGATGGTGTTCTTGGACAGTAAATTATTTACCATACATTTTGTCTACTGAACAAGTATTACTGTAAGAGTAGTCTAGTCTGAAGAGGATGCAGCTCAGAGGAGTTGAAGGAGACAGGCTCCAAGGATAACAGATACTTTGGGAAGCTGGGAGGAGGGAATGACCCAGGTTAGTGGATTAAATCCCAATCCATTTGGGAAATCTCTTTAACTTTGCTGAAGTGGTTATATGTTAGCTTAGAAATCACAAGTACGTCTGGTTTATGCACTGGGAGAAGTAAGGGTTTTTTTTTTAAGGACTCAGATTTTGCTGTGCTTCCATGCATGCAGTTTTTAATTCAGGAGGAAATATGAAAGCATCCTTTAAGGCAGTCCACAAATAACAATGACTCCTCTGGATTTACGAATTATTTGTGCTAACACCAAAAGCAGTAGGAACAGTTCTTGTAATCTTGACAAATGTGCACAATAAGCCTGTGACAAATGTGTCATTTCATAGAAATGAGAAATCAGCCTTTCATAAAAAAAAAATGGAGCTGGAAGAAACCTTGAAAACTCGTTTTCCCCAAATGTAGGGCTTCTGGGAGCCAGAATCTGAGCAAAAGCCTTCCCTTAGGAGAACACTCCAACCGTTATGGCTGCGCACTCATGCCACTAAATGCTTTCTTCTTTTTAAAGTAAGAGATGCAGAATAAATGAGCAAAAGAAAGCAGCTCATCCATCACCTGTTCAAGAAGGGACTAAAGTGTACTGACTCTGCAGCAACGTCATGAGGATGTTTTCGGAAGGTACATAGTGTAACATGGACTTCTAAAATAAGTATGTGACATCAGCTGCGTTAGCTATCACTGATCAGCTATGTTTCCTTGTTCTGGACATCTCAATAGCTGTGTGAACCAGAATCAAACAACAGCTCTCTTGCTCGAGGAGCAGCAGCTCAGAGCTTTCCTGCTCTGGTCTGTGATTTGGATCATTGGTGTGGATGGACCAAGCAGTACGCAAACAAGTCCTACCACTTGGAGTAAGACAGCCACGTGCAGCATGGAAGATAGGAGCAACACCCAGTCACACAAACCGAACAAGGCATTGTCTCTTGTCTCAGTCAGTCTTTCCAGATGGAATTTCCTGTAATACTGTTTCACCCGAAGCTAGGTGCTGAAGGGTCCGTCTGCAGTCAGTGGTGAGAGAAAGGTACCTTACAAAGGACAATTCATCTCCTCCTAATTTAGTTATCTCAGATAAGCAGAATGAATCAGACTCTACAGGAATTTATCCCTTTCTGCTGGCTATTTATTAGATGCCGTTGATAAAGTAGTCTGAAAGTTTAGGCTTTCTGAATAATGACAACAGCAGTCTGAAACTTCTGGCATCTAAGGCTTTGACTCAAGATTCTGGCAGACACTTTGTTATAAATGCTTCCATAAATCTGAGACCTAAAATGCAAGGAAAGAAAATCAATATGATGTGTGATTTGATTGTCTTTTAATTCCCTCTCCATTCCCATTGTCATGTGTAGCAATTTCTTCCGGAATAACGATCCCTAAAAATACAAATTCCTTTTTGTCAAGAACAGGCTTGTTCCACGATACGTCCATGGTGCAGCTGAACATCTCTTGATGCTGGTGTCCCCAGGAAAGCCTTTTTTGACTTTGTATTTATCAAAATCCAAAGCACTGGGAGCCTTAACCTCTCAAATTTAATTACCTCTTCTTAACACAGTTCATAATTGAGATGATTTTGATGTAAATCAGCCGCAACATAATAACCTAAGTCACTTTTAAACTCTTACTGGAGCATCTGTTCTGTGCTTTGATAAGTATCGATAGAAGTTTCAAGTTATAGACCAAGATGTGATTTTTATCTAGGACTAGTAAGGTCTCAGGTATTCCTGATCAGTACATCTGTTATGGAACAAAAAGTTTATAAATAAATTGTTTAATGGAAGGGGATGCTGTCATCACCTAGTCTGATCAGTGAAAACCCAGTTTAAAAACATAATCCCTATTGGAGATGTCTCATTTGGAAAACATCTGGAGGCTTTTGTCCAGCAGCACGATTCTCCACATGGAGGGAACATTGTCCTAACCTCATTATCTGGATGCACTACCTATCCTTCACATATTTGGGTCAACCTGAATCAATGGAAGTATTTGTGGAACAAGGAGATCTACAACCTGATGGAGCTGTAGGTGTCCCTGTTCATTGCAGGGGAGTTGGATTAGGTGGCCTTTAAAGGTCCCTCCCAACTCAATTCTATCATCCTGTGATCTCTAACAAAAGGAAGGTTGATATGATTTGGGGCTTTAGTTATATTGACAAACCCTGGAAGCTGCCTGCTTTGTGGGCTGTTCTTTGCACCAGGGCCCAGATGCACTGGTAGTCTGTGCAGACTACCTCTGAGAGGAAGCTGATGGCTTTTGGTGATGGCTTTTGAGGAGCTGAACTAAGAAACTGAAGTATGACAGATGGGCATGTTGTTATGGAGTCCCACAAGCCAAGAGGTGGAGAAATATGGAGGGAAAGCCCAAGCACTGCGAAGGAAGTGAAGAACAGCTTTTGGCAAGAACAGATGTCTGTAAAGTGCTTGAAAACCATGTGTGACTGAGCAGAGCCATCCCTTAAACAGACATTTTGGCTTATGTTTACACATGGTGGTTAACAATAAAGGAAACAGAGACCAGCACTCTAATGAGCTTTTGTTCCCTGAGGCATATGCTGCCTTTCTTCAGGTAACAGCACCCTTTCCACTGCTAATGATTTTCTTCTGCGTACCAAGGTTGAATTTTGTGCTGCTACCATCCACCTATGCATGACAGATGGTGCGATGCACAGTTTTGGGAGCTAGTCTAGGGTGCATGAGCTGATATGCATTAGGCTCACAAATTCAATTGTGTCTTACCTGTCTGCCTGAGGAATCCATCTACTAGAAGAAGCGAAGAGCCGGAGAAAGGCAGCAGCTTATGTTTGCTTGTTGTGTTTTTCTCTGGAAAAAAAAAATTGCCTTTCTGCCAGAACTTTAAATCACTTTTCAACAGAATACGTCGAGGGCTTAAGGTCATCCTCTTATGAAAGCATAGACAGAGAGTCTGAGAAGCTTCAAGCTGAAATAAGGGTTTCTGGTCTTGATAAATTCGGGGAATGCAGCAAGATGCTTTGCTCTTATGGATTTAGGCCCGAAGCCTGCAAGCTCTGAAGTACTTAACTTTACGAGTATGATCAGCTGAAGACTGTGCATCCATTTCCAAGGGACAGGCTGGGCATATGCATAAATAACAGTAAATCAGGCACAAATCAATGCTTTCCAGACTCTTCAGAGGGTTGTGTCTGCTCGCTTAGTTATAATAATGACAGTTCCAGGTGTTGCTCGTAAACCCCTGGTTTTAACTCTGATGGAGGACACGTGGCTGAGGCTTGAGGCAATCTGTTGACCTGCACATGACACAACTGAACTGGAGACCGGCTAGAGCAGCATAACGTTGCTTGTGCGCACCCCTTGGCTTGCTGGGTGCAATAATTTTTTTTTTTTGCTCCAGAATGTATGGCCTTCCAGTACTTGAAGGGAGTTTACAAGCAGGAGGGGGACCAACATTTTACATGGTCTGACAGTGATAGGACAAGGGGGAATGGCTTTAAACTAAAAGAGGGGAGATTTAGGTTAGATGCTGGGAAGAAATTCTGCCCAGAGAGCTGTAGATGCCCCATCTGTGGAGGTGCTCAGGGCCAGTTTGGACGGGGCTCTGGGCAGCCTGGTCTGCTATGGAGCAGCCAGCTCACGGTAGAGGGTTGGGACTGGATGGGCTTTAAGGTCTCTTCCATACTAAGCCATTTACAAACAGGGATGCATTGATGAGATCACCTTACATGCCCACAGGAGATGAGCAGCACAGTCCTATTCCTCTGGTGCTTTTGTCCTCTTGCTTAATTAGAAGAAGAGTGGTCACAGATGATGCCAAGACGTGGTGTGTCCCCAAAAAGCAGACCGGGATAACCTGAACCAGGGACTCATGCTTGGTACGAGGCAACCCAAACTATTTTGCCAAAGCAAAGAGCCAGCCTCCTCTTGTGCCAGTGCAATGTTGCACTATTTCACTGGCAGGAATTGCAGTGTGGCAGTGCAGCTCTGCAGTAGTACTGCAGGCGAGTTATGGGAGGTCAGACCTAGAGCATCTGGTAATTAGCTTGGAGGACAAATTTCCACTGTAAGCAAAAAGGTTTAAAGCATCTCTTGTAGGAAAATCTCAGAAATTGACTTACAAAAGGTAAAATCATAACCTTACTGATGGTTTTCGATGAGCAATGAGATCTGACAAGGGAAAATAGGTCAGGAAAATTGTTTTATCTGCTCATTTAAACTATAACTCTCACTCTTTTTTGGCCACTCATCCCTTTCTAGCTATCCAACCTTATGGCTTTTGATAGGGCTTGAGACAGCTCTCAGATATTCACATGCCATCTCCTTCCTTCTCCTTTCAGTCAGATGTTCACATACTAAAAGAGGAGAGATTTAGACTGGATATAAGGAAAAAGATTTTTACAGTAAGGGTAGTGAAGCACTGGCACAGGTTACCCTGTCCCTGGAGACATGCAATGTCAGGCTGGATCTGGCTCTGAGCACCTGCTGGAGCTGTGGGTGTCCCTGTTTGTTGCAGAAGAGTTGGACCAGATGGCCTTAAAGTGTCCTTCCAACTCAAACGATTTTTTGACTCTATATAGCATCTAGACCAGAATCAGCAGCTCCTATTTTGTGTTTAACACCAGCACATATTGGTTTGAAAGCATGCCTGAAAACAGGTCACCTGCAGAGAGAAATGGGAGCCAAGTGGAATGATAAAAGTAAAAAAATTCCTGTCAAAGTCTTGCAATGCTAGATCTAAGCTCGCTTTTCTTCTTTGACGCAGCGTGGAGGGAGCAGTCAAAGTCTGGGATGTTCTTTGCTGCAGTGTAACATATATAGCCAAAATGTAAGCCTGTTCCTCCTGCTTCCTCTCTCCTCTACCTTGCAGCAGCTTTCCCAGCATGTCTTATCAGACACTCATTCCTCTATGGAGTGCAGAGCTGTACACAAGATGGACAGCGAAGGAAAAATCCTGGTAATAATTTTAAGGAAAAAATAACACAAGAAATCAAAATTACGGCTTTCAGTGGAATTTGCAATGTAGCTGCATAGTTAACTTTCATTGACAGCTAAACAAAACAGTGGATTTCTCCTTTTCCCAATTTTACTGCATACCCAGAGAGGCACAAACTATTCTAAAGACATCATTTTTTTCCCGCTTTTCTCAAACCGTATTTTCCAACTTTTGGTTAAAAAGGAGAAGCAAGTGAAATGAAAATTCTCTATAGAGACTTTTGGCCAAAGGCCAGATGGGAATTAGTAAGTTCATTCATTCACATAGTTGTTGACCAAGCCCTGGCCTGTACGGACACTAAACAGATCTGAAAGTACAGAATTGTGACCTCGTGTAAAGCAGGATGCTACAATGTCCATTCCACAGGTGATTAATGGGGGTCTTAGTGACTCAGAGACACTGTGATGTCAAGTTCCACGCATGTCCAAGCCAGTTGTCATCAGGAATGCAATTCAAGTGCAGAGTTTAGCCCAGGATTTCCTGGGAATGAGCTCAGTACAAAGTCACAGGATAAAGAACTGAAATGGTATAGAAATTTGTTATAAGATAGAGAAGCCCAGTAGTGAAGTCCAGATGTTGTCTTTCTCCATGACCTTCTGATGCAGCCTCAACTCTTAGCATGGAAGCTAGACCGCAAGTGTTACATTTATTTTGATCAATCCCCTTGTCCAGGGCATTCTGCATACGCAATTCTTAAATCTCCTCGATTCTATTCCAAAAAGAATGGAAAGATGTAGTGCACCCTGAAGCTTCGAACAAGAATGAATTTCAATTTGGATCATACTGTTCTTTTTGCTAGCATAAGACACGGTGCTCCCCCAGATCCTGACCCATTTGTCTAATTGCAGTGAGGAGTGTGACACAACCAAAAGTTCACAAGGGCAAACACAGTACTGAAATAATAAATGTGCTGACCTTTTCTGCCTACCTGATGTGATGTGACAGTGGAGGTCTAAGGGAAAACCTTTTTTATTTTCCCTCATCCTTTGCTGCTTCGATGTTCTTGCTCTTTTCCCTGTTCTGCAAGCACGAAGCTCCTCACTTGTTCCCTGCCACTGGCACCCACAGCAAAGACACTCTAGGTTTAGCTGCTGGCATTGAGCTGGAGGAGCAAAACGTGGCCTTTGAGCAGATGCAGCTCCATGGTGCAGGATGATGGTGCCAGGGCTGGACCTAGGTGCAGCACATTGCACCCACTTTGCACCAAATGTTGTGGCAAGGCTGTGGAGACCCTTGCTCAAGGAAAGGAAGCGAGCAAGTGGAAGCCAGGAGCAAAGCCAGTTTTGAGAAGCTAGCCTCTCTACAGCATCTTCTTTGCCTTATTGCACATCTTGAAGCATCTTATCACATGGCCTTGTGGGAACAGGCCTGTAATTCAAACCGTATTTGTTTTAATTGCCTCTGACTTTCCTCACCATTTGGCATACGTACAAAAGGAGGATATAAGAGCTTTTATGGGAGTAAAATTCTGTAATGAATCACTTCTATACAAAACAGACCACATAGTAATGGGTGTAGGATGAGAATGTTGCTTTGACCATGGATTGTTTTGTACCATTCACTTATTAGCAAGCATCCCAGGAATGAGGATGCCTCACAAAGTCTCTCCTTCACTGAGGTACTGCATTCTTACTGGTAGTTATTGAATTGTAGTGTGTATAAAAGAGTTCAGACAGTGCATTTTCCATATGTCAAATTTCACTGTAGCATTTCCATGACAACCAAACTGACTGTACCGTTTCATGGATGCTGACGGCCATCTTTGAGTGGTGACTTCTTCCAGCTACAATGTACTCCAGAGACTATTTCATATCCCGAGTCCAACCCTTTGGCATTACCTATCTGACACTCAATCTGTCATCTGACAATTATCTGATCCCTGCTACCCGTTTTCCAGAGTACCTTCATGGGAAAGGACTGAAGGGTGGCAAACCACAGAGGGAATGAGTTCCCACACAAACTGTTGCAGCCATCTCAGCGTGGGGAGGTTTTGGGGCTGGAGCCAACTCCTCGCAGGCGCACGCTCCTTTCGTCACTCCAAGGCATGAGCAGATTGAGAAGCACAGCCCTTTCCCAGCCCCTTATATGGAGCAGATTTCAGTAAAAGAGATAATCCAGTTCGAAGGGGTTATACAGATAATACCCAACAGGCATCATTCAGGCATGCTTTGCTGAAATCCCCTTATATGGTACAGCTGAATAGACTTGGGTCTCCCAAATATCTGATGTATGAGGCAACTCTGCATGAGGTCACACAGCAAATGGAAAACCCAATGCATTGACAGTATGCATCTTCCAACCACTCTGCGTGAGGCTGGACCCCAGGGCACTGTGGTCTCTCTTTGACACCAGTTCCCTGTGCACCCCAGCTGCCCCTGCATCCTACATGGGTGCTTGGACAGCTGCTGTGGGGCTGTTGAGCAGCAAATTCACCATATATGTTTTCTGCAGGACAGCGTGATGCAGCTGCATTTGGAGGATGTCTTGTTTTAGATGCCTTCCATGAAGGCATCTACAGAAGAGCTAGCCACTTTTTGGAGTCATGGGAGAGAAACAGACACACCAAAGAATGACTCAGGTTGGAAGAGAACTTGAGCAATCACCGAGTCAAACATTTAACTTCTAGGACCCTTCTTCTGCCCTGGTCCAGGCATTAAGATGGTGTTAGGACAGGGGCACCACGCAGTGCCTCACTTCTTGCTGACCACACCACCCAAGATATTTGCTCTTGGTCAACAGAATACATAGTTCCCTTGGGAAACCTGCCAGGTCTTTATATGTTTTTTTCCACCACTACTTAAAAAACAAACAAACAAACAAAAAAAAAACCCAACTACTCAAACATACATATATATATCAATGTTTATTTATGTTCTTTCATCTTTGAATAAATTGACACAAAGAACCTAGTACTACCAAAACAAAATGTCAAAGTGTCGTTTTGTTAAGGCATTTTCGGAACATTATTTATTTCTATGAAAGTCTATTTTCTCTTAAAGATGTTTTTTTTTAAAAGTCAAAGAATCTTTTTGAACAAACGTGAAGTGTTCCTTCCAAATTCATAACACACAAATGTGTCAAAATTCCAATCATGTCAGGCTCTGTTCAAATTGCCATATTATATTTAATAACAAACTAAAAAAAAGTGAAAAGGACCTGTTTCTACTTTTTCAGATACATATATTTTTAATTACGTATTATAATCCTTGTGCAGCTAAAGAATAATTCTGAATAAATCTGGATTCATAAGCTGCATGGTGCTCCAGCCAAGGTTGCTGTTCACTTGTCATTCCAAAAGGGCCCAATAATAATTTGCTCCCACAAGGAAATCCTCCTCGAGGGAGCAGGGCAATGTTCCCTACAGAATCATAGAATCGTTAAGGTTGGGAATGACCTCTAAGATCATCAGTCCAGCTATCAGCCCATCCTCACCGTACCCACTGAGCCCACAGTCTCCATTCCTTCAGGTAGTTTCCAGTGCTCTACTACTTTTATCATGCATTGACAGAAAGTATCACAGTATAGGCATCTTAACAACTGGTAATTTTTAAGTGGGGTCATGACTTGGATAGTCACTTTGGGAAAAAAATGTAGCTATTGGAAATAACGTCATTACTAGATATCAGAAATAAGCCTGACATATTGCTAAGCCCAAGCCTACTCCTGCAGTGCTTTGCTCTTAAGTCTTCGCAAAACTTATTCCAGTAGTAAAGATTTTACAATGTATCCCATTTAACTGATAATCATAATTATGGTGTGCTTTGTGAGATGAAAAATCTGAGCTGTTCTGAAACTTCTAAAATTCCCCGACTGACATTTTCCTTCTGGAGAGTGCCATGCAATGGAAGAGGAGCTGCTCCTTGGGGAAAAGTGGGAGAGAACTGTGCAGCAGCAGCCCTCCATCTGAGAATTCCAAAAGGGAAAAACATGCTGCAGCATTTCAGAACAGCATCGTAACTCCTATATCTCATTGCTCGCTGGCTGTATAATTTGCTACTCAAAAACTTAGTGGTTTGCACACTGCTGTAGTAATATGGTGTCCTCTGCAGGTCCTGTTGCTCAAGCTGTTTATTTGTTATTACATTAAGCAGCCAGTACATTGAATCTGTAATAATACCAGGAGCACAGCAGCCCATCTTGCACAGAGGGGATGGATGGTTCTCCAGCCACCTCATTTTGGTGATTTCAGTGCCCAAACCTACCTACATCGTATATAGATGCTTAATCTTTAATTGGGACTGCTCCTAAATAATGTCCCATGCATGTCAGTGGCAGCCACATAGTGCCACAATGTACTGTATTCCTCTGAGCACTGCTCTGCATTATTTTTTTTAAGTGTAAGGGTTATATGTGCTTGCAGCTGAATAAACACACAAGGAAATCAGAGATGCAGACAACATTCACTTGTCTGGGCAATGGGCGCATGGGTTCCCTGTGTGAGCAATGTTGTGTTTGAAGCGGATGTCATTGCCTCTTTGCATGGGTACAAAAGCATGTGTACTGAGCAGGTGCCCGATCTAAAAATGTGTCTGCTCAGTTTTGTTCCTTTCATTTATGCTTCCTTAATAATTTCACCTGCTAAACAACACACCAGGAATGCACAATGCTCTATGAAGTCTGCCTAGCAACTCGGTGGGATGAACAAACTCCATTTCATATCAACGTTAAACAATCTGAAGCGCAGTGAATTTATCTTACACAAACATTGGAAGGCTTAATAACAGGTGCAGCAAAACACAGCATTGGTGTAAGGGTGATGATGTCCTAATATAACGGAACAGGCTGCCAGGGAGGTGGTTGGAGTCACCTTCCCTGGAGGTGTTCAAGAACTGTGGAGATGTGGCACTGAAGGACGTGAGCATGGTGGGGATGGATTGGGGTTGGATTTGTCGATCTTAGTGGTCATTTCCAATCTTGAAAATTCTATGATCCTATGAACAAACTCATATTTGGTATTTTTAAAACTGCAGTTTGGGAGGTTTCTTAAAAGTACATATCTACTGAAAGAAGGGAATTGCTTAATGAGCTTTGCATTGGTAGAAGTGTGCAGATAAAGCAGTGACCAGAACACTGCACACAGTGTGCTCACCTGGGGCTCAGGATGTGATCCACCCACATATCTTTAATTTCAGAAGTTGCTGTTTATCAAGAGGAATTCTCATTGGGAAGTATTTGGCTTCAGCTTATTAAATGGTTGATTTGAGACAGTAGACATCCTGCCTAGGATGGACAAATGTAGGTTGCTCAGAGAGGTGGTGGATGCCTCATCTCTGGAGATACTCAAGGTCAGGCTGATGGGGCTCTGAGCACCTGATGGAGCTGTGGGTGTCCCTGTGCACTGCAGGGGGTTTGGATCAGATGGCTTTTACAGGTCCTTTCCAACTCAAACGATTCTATGATTATATGAATTCATGAAAACTGTATGGAAAAGCTAAATCCACTGCAGTCTGTGAGCGTCTCCTGTTCGTGGATGGTTTAGTAATACTGATTAAAATGAGTCCAGAAAAAGGCAAGTGGAATGAAGGAGAGTAGGCTGAACTTTTCTCTAATATAAAGATGTATATGAAGAAGACAGCAAATTCACAGCTTGTGAGGCTTGTGGGCGCTTGCTTCTGCTCCCACTCAGCAAGGAATAATTTGCTTGGAGGTCACTGTTGTGCCAGGCTGTGGGGAATGCAGACTTAGTTGGCTGCTATCTTGGAATGTAATCAGCTCAATTCAGGTTGAACTTAATAAAGTTGCTACAACAACCTGGGATGTCTCCTGCATGGTCCTGCATGGCTGGGTTGTTTCAGGGATGTGGTGAACTAGGTGTGCTGTTGGGAAATGCCATTTCCCAGGCACCAGGCATGCTCCTTGGGTGAAAACTGGATGTATTTATTATTGTTTCTCAACAACAGTTTTCAGACTAGCCACACACACATTTTCCTCGAAGAATAGGTCCTCTGAATTGCAGAACATCTATTCTGTAGATGGAGATCTTTTTGTGCCAAGCTGCTTGCTAATTCTCTTCCTCTATAACTATATTGGCAGAGTGAACAAGTCTGTTAGGACTCATGTTCACTATTCACCAATCCCTCTTTATCTATACAAACTCTCCTCCCATCTCTTTCTCTATTGCTGTCTGCATCATGTGCCATGATGGGATGTGGTTTGGTTTGGGAGAAGCTGCTGCTTTGGCTTTTTGCAATGCCCTCACAACAGTGTTTATTACTTTCAAAATGTGGCAAAACACTGCAACCTTTCAGTGAAGATTTTGCTTTTCCTAAGGAAATTCAATTAGATTTAATGTATCTCCAACCTGCACTATGTAACCTGTGTACATTTCCTGTGTGAGTAATACTTGCCTTTCTTTTCCAGCTGCTACTGAAATGACAGCAAAACCAGAGGCATATTCAATTGTACCTCATGTGTTTTGGACTCCAGTCTCAGTCTGGACAATGGGAGCTTTTCTGGTTGATTTTGACTTTGAAACAGGACATGTGGGTGCATCTGAGCACAGCTAGATGTAGAGTGCGACCAGCTGAAAAGAATGTCAAGAAAGAAAGTGTTAACCATGTCCAAGCTCTTTGACTTCCATTTATCTCACCCGTTTTTTTCTGATTTGATCGTAACGAAAAAGGCACTCAAGGATTTTAAATCTGTGAAGGTGTATTCAGATTAATTACAAGATACGTGTGTTTTGACTTCACCTCCATCTTGGAGTCTGGTCACAAGTACAAATACTCAGTTGAATGTTTTGTGAGTTGCACTTAAGAGGTCTTGTATAATGCACCTTGCCATCAGACAGACAGGATGAGGGCTGCCATCTCATATTTTCCAAAAAAACCCCACACTGGTCAGAAATGGGGAACTGAGAGCCAAAACTTGCAAGGGTGCAAGTTGGAATGGGCTGCCTAGGGGCATGGTAGAGTCACTGTCCCTGCAGGTTTTCAAGAAATACGTAGATGTGACAATAAGGGACATGGTTAATGGGCATGGTGGTGATGGGTTGAGGGTTGGACTAGATTACCTGAAAGACTTCTCCAACCTTAATGATACTATGACTCCAGGATTCTAAGTGACATGTGGGGTACACTTCTGTTTGCTACCACAAACTCTGGTCGGCAGAGACTACGTTGTGTGAAGCTGTAACTCACCTCTTCCATTCCTTTTCTCCTATCACCTCTTCCACTCTCTCTTTCAGCCCATAGTTTATCTGGAAAAAAAAAAAAAAAAAAAAGGATGCTTTTGTGCTAAGACCTTTTTTCTCTTCCTCCTCAAATTCCTGCTGCAGTTTGGGACTCCAACTCTTTTTACAGTGAGAGGTGGTGATATCAGAAGCAGAGGACCATGACCTTCAAGTGTGAACAAGTCAGAGAAAGAGATAAGTTGTAAGAAAGTTCCAGCATGGAATAATTCAGTGACAAGGTGTTTTGAGGGACAAAATAGACACAAATATATGGACTGTAATTTCAAAGCTGAAAGGGGAGGCCTAAATGATCTTCAAATACAAAAGCAATTAACTAAAAAGTGGTTTCAAAACCCAGTGATTACTTTTGTTAGACAAGCAGTATGCTATTTCAGTATGTATGGGGATAATACAGTGTAGAAGCAATGGCAGATTACAAGCAATGTTGGCACGGCTTTTCAAAGGCCTATGCTATGAAAGAGTGAAAATAGAGTCAGATAAGAAGAGAGGAAATAATATATATAATCAAGACAATAAGTACGAGACTGGATGGATTTGCTGAATTTTGCCTACGCTAAAAGCAGAGCACTAGATTGCTTCAAATTTCACTAACTCTGAAGACACATGTAGGTGATCAGTCTCTCTATAGTGAATCAGAAGACCAAGATGGTCTGAAGACAACTTTGGATTTAGAGCTATATCAGCTTTTAATATATATATTTTTTTGCTATATTCCCTGTCCATATTTCAGAGACAGCTTCTTCACTTTGGTGATGTGGAACAAAGTCAGAGGTGATGTGTCAAATTTACATAGGCTTGACTGAGAGTGGGATTAGAGTCATCTCATGACAACATTTTATAAGTCCAGCAAAACTAAACAGCAGCAGAAAAAAAGAAAAAAGGAAATGGCAACAGGTCTCCATTAAGGAGGCTGATGTCCTCACATTTTGGAAGTGATTTCAGAAGGACTGGAGTCAAGTAGTAGATCCATAAGGATGTTTTTATGCTGTTATATCAAGGATTAAGGATGAGTCTTAATCATAAAATCAAAACCAGGATTTAGGTAATGAATAGGATGCAGAAAATCAGCGTACAGCTACTGTCCTCAGCCCAGACTCCATGCATACCCTTGAACAAGCCACATAGGCTTTATATCACACATGTATGTTATTTTAAGCCTTAGTGGATAAATTGCCCAGTCATCCATACAGTTTCCCCTTACAAATGCCAAGCAAGGTTTGCATTTACAGTCAGCCATATGGAATATATGGATGGGAGAAATGGCTTGGTTTTGGGAAATATACATTGCCTAACAGAATTGCAAAAAGTCCCATCATACTCCAGACAATACCCCTCTCCTGGTCAGTGTCTCACCCTTGCCTAGAAATGTGAGCAGGTGCCCTGCAGCTGTCCCCGCAAACCCTCTGTGCCTTGCTGTCCTCCAGGCACTTCACATACTGGACTTTGCACCACTGCTTTTTTGAACCCACATTAAAATATGCAGTGTTCTGCACTCTAAGCTCCAAACGTGAAGTGCACTGAGTGTGCGGAATATCTCATTTTATTTCCTTCCCACCCGCCACTTGTTGGCTTGTTTGACACCTCTTTAGACCTTGGATCAGAGAAATGAGAAATGCCCTCTCTATGCATTTTTTTTCCAGGCCACTCAGGATTTTATTCCCCTCTATCACATCCTCCTTCAGTTTATCTGCCCTGCAGGCAGAAGACTCCCAGTCTCTGTCACCATTCCCTGCATGGGAGCTGTTTCTCACCTTTGATCCTGTCCTGTCACCCTTCTCCACACCAGCAGCATCCCTTGGGCACAGGGGAGATGGGAACCAGGCACAGTGGATACCCACTCTCCTTTACAGAGCACATAATTAGTCCCTAGACTCTCCCAGTGAGCCTAAGAGCTTTCTTTTCCCCCTGCAATCACCCTTTGAGCTGATATTTTCTTAGAATGCCCATTTCAGCCCCAAGGTTTCCTTCCTGAGGAGCTATTTCTCTGGAATAGAGGCATGGTGGTGGCATGGGCCAGATTCCAGCTCAGCTGGGAGGAGGATTAGAGGCTTCAGCATCTCTGCACAACACACGGAACAAGGCTGCATGCATATGGGGAAATCAATGACTGTGTTTGCTGATTAAAACTGCTGCTACTAATGGACACCAAAGACATGAGCGTAAAGAAAGCGAACAACTCCATGCAGACTCTGCAGCCGGGTCTACATAAGTGGGAACCTGATCCGATGGGGCTTTTTGCTACCTTGCTCGCCAGGGACCTGGGGCATTTATTGCTATTTTCAGCCTGTGGGATGAGGGGGACTTCCAGAAATAGTCCCCAAGTCTGGATTCTCCACACGGTTTCTCTAGTGCTACCAGCGTCTGGAATTCAAACTGCGGGGCTCTGCGGGCAGCCCTGGTGCCAAGCACATTTCACCACCCTGCAGGGTTGACAAACATCGGGTTCTTGTAGAAAATGCTTTCCCTTCCCATAGGACATGGGTTACCAGAAAGATCCAGGGCTGTCAGCAGATGATCGCTGGAGCAGCAGGCGGTCTCATTCCTTCTTTGAGCAGTCTGATTTCTTCTTTGAGTTTTCCTGAGCTCTGGAAGGGTTATAAAATGCTTCACCTACCTAAATAAATCTCTTTCCTATTGGTTACTTATGCTTAACTTGGCGGAAGAAACATCGTAAGTTTGTGCTTCTACAGCACCTTTCAGACAAGGATATCAGAAGTGCCTTATAAACCTTCACTAATTAAGCCATTAAACCGCACAACATCCCGCTGAGTAGGTAAGGATTTATAGGGATGTATACAGTAAGAAGATTAAGTTTTACTCAGTTGTTTTTTTTTCTTTTTCTGAGAAATGAAAAAATAAATCCACAAATTATTTCCCTCCATAAATGACTTTAACAGCCAATAATCAAGGTAATGTCAGCAAATCAGAGACAGGCTGATGGAAGGTGGCAAAGCTCAGTGATGATCTCCTCCTCTTTAAAATAATTGCTACCAGTGGCAATTAGAAATGCCCACTCTTTGAAGAACAGTGATGCCCACCATAAAGGCATCTTCCCATCACATTAAGCACATCCATACTGGAATAACATATACACTCAGAATTTGATGCTGCATATGTCATAGAATCATAGAATCACAGCATCATTTGAGTTGGAAGGGCCCCTTAAAGGCCATCTAGTCCAACTCTCCTGCAATGAACAGGGACACCCACAGCTCCATCAGGTGCTCAAAGCCCTGTCCTGCCTGGCCTTGAATGGCTCCAGGGATGGGGCATCCATCACCTTTCTGGGCAACCTATGCCAGTGCCCCACCACCTTTATGGTAAAAATCTTTTTCCTTACATCCAGCCTAAATCTTCCCTCTTTTAGTTTGAAATCATTTCCCCTTCTATCACAACAGACCCTGCTAAAGACTCAGTCTCCTTATTATAGCCCTCCACTTAAAAATTCCCACATAAATTGCATCTGACAGCCTGGAAGCGAGGAGAGGGGTGGATAGGGTGGCTCACGGGACCAAAAGTCACCTCCCGATCTCCAGCTGTGGGAGGATGCCGCGGGTCTCGGGAGGGGATGAGTCCCACACTTGTCACAAGATGCCACCAGACAGCAGTGGCAGGTCTCAGCAGCCACCACCATGTCAGCAGATCCGACTCAACAGCTCGCTACAAGGTTTTGGGTTCTCAGCCACTTTGGTATCACACTGAGGCACAAAAGCTGTCGGTATCGCGTCAGCCTGTCATCTGCTCTGAATCGGGGTGTCAGGGCTGATGGCCGGGAAACTTTGGAAAGTTTTTCAGCTGGCAGATAAACAGCAGCGAGCGTTCTCAGGACGACACATTCTGGAGCCCCAATCTTATCAGGGCACTTAGGACACAGTCTCTGTACACGCTTCAGGCCAGACAGCCAGAGCACACAAAGCAGCTACGGAGACCACGTTGACGGCTGCAGTTTTTGCTTGCTTCTTTCTCTATTTTGTTGCCACCCTGATATAACAGGCAGTAGTCCGTGAAGCTGGCAGGAGAGTGCTGATTAAAGCCAGCTTTGCAGAGATTGGTGCAAGACCTAATGGGGCTGGGTGCCTTGGCAGCTAGCCTTGATTTACTGGGGGAATGGTGGGAAAGAAAAACATCCCAGGTTGTCCTTTCAGGTGTAAGGAGGGAATGGGAGACCATGTTGGGTGGTGCACATAGCTAAGAGGGAGCACTGCCCAGCAATTGGGGGAAGAAGCTCCCTGCATTGCTGGTGTGTCCTGCATAGTCCAGTGTAGGGCAGTGTGTCCATGCCAGTACCAATGTGTCCGTGGGGCTTCTTTTATTGTTTCATTATTATATCATTTTATCTTTTATTGTTTGGCTCAGTGTTGGCAAAGCAAGCTCAAATCTGTCTGCTTTGTGAACTCAGCCTCGATCCCCTCTTAGCATCCATGTATCATCTGTAAAAACTCATCCCACTGCTGTGACTCTGAGAGCTCAAAAATACAAGAAGCAGAACTCAGCTCATATTTTAGAAATATTTCAACAAGAACAAGTCTCTTCTCATGGCTTTTGTTTGGGTAAGTTCAGGAAGGTATAATTAAAATATGTGCACTGCAATTTGGAACTGGAAAATCAATGTGTTTCACACCTACGTGCATGGTGCTACCTAAAACACCTCCTCCTCCTTTCTGTCTCTGCCTGGAGACTTCCCTGCTGCTCATTTCCTGCCAACATATCTCTGTGATCTTCCCCTATCAAAACAAGCTCCCCCGCTAAATTCATTATAGGCAGGGGAATGTGATGGATATGCACCCACACAGCACAATGAGCTTCTTCCACACTGAAGTCAGAGGTGGTCTACAGATGAATAGCAAAATTTAACGGGAGGGAGGGAATGTTGTGGCTGACCCTTGGCTCCTCTTTTCTGCCCTCTTTTTTGCAATATGGACAGAGCACTGACGTGACCAGGTCTATGTAACCATGCCCGCTTCTTCCCTGCTGCTTTGGGATGGGGATGTGGCCAAGATCAAGCTGAGCATCAGAGTGATGAAGAGCATGAGGGGTCCCATGCAGCTCATCAGAAAACAGCCTTAGATGTTCACAAGGTCAGCAATGCAGTCAAAGTTTACTTTTTTTGGCAAGTAGTAAGGACAGATTGCAAAGGGAAATGCTGCCTCATCCCATTGCTCCTCACAACTTATTCCTGCATTGTTTCCCCTAAAGGCATATATCATTTTTGCTGTATGTTTGAAACTTTGGAGCTGCAAAAGTTTTCCCTTGTCTTGTTTCATTACTGTAGGTAATGAGTGGTTGCCGTGCTCTTTTTGTGGCAACAGTGTGAGGTGAGACTGGTCCAGCTGCAGGATGAAAGCTGAAAGTTAATCCACAACTCACTGTAGCTGAAAGACTGCATTTTAAGGTGATTTTTGTGCTGTTCTGTTCTGAGTTTGATGTAGGCATGACAGCAGTTCCTTCAGTGGTGCTGTATTGCTTCTCAGTGTTATATATGGACCAGGCTCTGGGCAACCTGATCAAACTGTTGGTGTCCCTGTTCACTGCAAGGCAGCTAGACTAGATGGCCTTTCAGGGTCTCTTCCAACTCAAACAATTCTATGATTCTATGATTTAAAGGAACTGCTAGAGATGAAACTTTTTAATTGGAATACTGAGCATAAAACCCTATTGAATTATTGGCAGCTCTTGGTTTAGCTGTGATTTTCATGGGTTTTTTCTTTCCTTCATTACTTATATTAAGATATTCTATTTTTTCCAAAACAGTCCTCTTCCCTTCCAGTCTTTTCTGATTAAAGGACATGACATAACTCCTTCCTGCACTTGCCTGTTCTCTCCATAACATATCTATATGAGCCCAGCCTGTAAGCTTGAATTGTCATCTTGCATAAATCAGTCTCATTCTGATTTATTTTTAACCTTTCTGTCTTCAACTTTTTCACACTTCTTTCTTCAAGATCGACCTTCTCTCTTTCCCTTCCTATTAGCTGTTTGCAGAAGTCATTATGTCTCCAAAGTCACAAGGGCTTGCTCTTGCTATGGTCAAGGCCACCTTCTGGGGTCTTGCAGGCTGCAGCCTGCTCTGCCCAGTGGTGGCAAGTGAGATATGTCTGACTGGGTGATATTGAAGGGAAATGTGATGTAGTGCCTGATGTAGTGGTTGGCAACTCTGACCAGGGCAGGGGGATTGGAACTAGGTGATCTTTTGGGCCCCTTCCAACCCAAGCCATTCAGTGGTAATCATCAGGGGGTATTCTTCTGTGGTGGGCTCTTCACAACATTTTTTATTGTTTAGTTTGGATCTTTAGCACACCAAAGGCCTTGCATCAGGACCAAAGAACTGAGCACTTATATTAAGGCTTTTTATAAGGTGATTTGACATCTTCGTTCCAACTTTCCAATATTATCCAGTATGAGAATACACTTAAGATAAACATCTGTCTGAGGCTTATCTGTGGGAAGATTATCTTTACAGACAGCAAGGGAAGAACACAGGGATTTAAAACTTTCCTTCTGTTAAAAATTAGTTTAAACTTTACATAATCCAAAAAAGCAGCACAACAAACTTAATGCAACATTCAATGAAGTCGTTTAAGAGTTTTCTTCCTGGGGTATGAGCTGACCTTTTCCCAAATAGTCAAATGCCAGTGGCTCCTGTCAGAGGCACTCTTGAAAATGGCAGATAGGTGTTTTTAGGCCGTCCCTCCCCACAGCTCCTGTAGGAGCTGGTTTTCTCAAGGCCTGATTATACTTACCCTTATAAAACCCCTGAAGGGAACAGAGATGCAATCATTCCCACTTTGCTGGTTGGAAAACAAGACTTAGAAGGGTAAATTTTGAATTTTGAAGCCATTCCAGAGGAGTTTAGCTGGCTGGGCAGATAACAAACTGCAGGCGTGAGTCCAAGCATGCAGTGCATGGGTGCAGACCCTAAAGTCTTTGGACTTGATCTTATATTACTTAGGGTGCCCATATGGTGAATTATCTCACGTGAAAGACACAGTATGTATGTCAGTCACATGTACCTGTGACTGCTCCAAGAACACAAGAGCATGGACAGAGCCAGGATGAGACTCTTCAGCCAAGGGACCTTAGCTGAACTACCACTCCAGGCTGTCTTTAAGTTAATGGAGAGGAATAGGTACCTCTACAGGGTGATTCATCTTCCCCTAATATGACTGTCAAGGGGAATTGCTCTCTGAAATTGCCTGTTTCTATGGACTTTCACTGAGTTAAGAGTTGCTATTCTGGACTGACACTCAGTTTTAGGCGAGATACTCAGAGCCATGAACTGATTTAATTCAGGGGTTCTAACCCTTGAAAGAACCTTCCTTTGCATTAGTCAGGGCGCACTGATCCCCTTTATTATAGCAGGTGATAAACTTTGAGTACTCTGAAACCCCACCACTATGATTAAATTGAATTAAACTCCACAATGGAGAAACCCAGCAGGTCCATGAATGGGCTACCTGCCTTCTAGAGGCTATGCTCTGACAATTGGACATCACTGCCAGGCAAGGTAGCTGAATTATAGGGAAAACTTCCCTATAAAAATATTCTGGATTTGCATTTACAAGCATCCTAGTCTTGGATAAACCACAGAAAGAGAAGAGACCACACTGCAGTGACATTATCCACAGCCAAAAGAGAAGTGAGCATCCCAAAGGGAATAGCATTCACTCATTCAGCCTTAAACACATTAGGATAAAGAAACACGATCCATGCCTAAATTCCTTAATCCCATTAACGTTTAGATTCTCTGTTATTTCCTTTGTCCTGTCATGAAGAGCATGTTGCACTTTCTGGCAGAAGATATGATGAGGGGGCAAAAATTTCCAGCTTAAAAATTGTAATGCGAACTTGCACTGTAGAATTAAGTGGGCAATGCAGGACAGGGCCATGTCTCCAGGGCTGGAGGGTAAGGATTAAAATATCTGCCAGCCCACACAGGAAAGTCCGCATTGCTGGACAATGCTCCCCTGGCAGTCATTTTCTAGCAGTGCTCCATCAAAGTGGCAACAAGAGGTGCTGTGCCTCCATCATCTTGATAGCCAGCAGGAACTTGTATTGTTTGCTTGTGTTAATCAAGGTCTAAACCACTGTTCCCACAATTGAGGATTCTGCAAGAGGCAGTTTTCATCTCTTGTGAGGCTGTCCAAATTCTGGACACCCTTTCCTATACTCAAGCATCTAAATAATGCTCTGGAGACAAGAGATGGAGAGAAGGTCCCAAGAGGTTATGGCCTCTGATGGCCTTAAGTTGCACCAGGGAGGTTCAGGTTAGATATAAGGAAAAATTTCTTCTCAAAAGGAGTGGCAATGCACTGGCACAGGCTGCCCAGGGAGGTGGTAGAGTCCCCAGAGGTATTCAAGAAATGTGAAGGTGTGGCACTGAGGGATGTGGTCAGTGGGCATGGTGGGGATGGGTCGATGGTTGGAGTTGGTGATCTTAGTGGCCTTTTCCAACTGTAATGATTCTGTGATTCTGTGATTCTGTGATTCTGTGATTCTACTTTTCTATTATCAAAGGCTGTTGCACTGTTCCAAGATATCAGCTCCTTTGAGCACACGTTATTGCCCAGTAACCTTATTCTACAATCATTCCTTCCTGTGCCATCACCTGTTTCCAGGAAAGTTGTTTTATTATTTTATTTTAATAGGAAAATACTCACGCAATTGACATGAGCCTGCCGAAATGTTCTCTCTGAAGTGACAGTCCAAATACCAGAAAACGCATCCAGTGGCCCTGAGAGGAGTGGTGCGAAGAAGATGGGAAGTGCTTCACCTCTTTTATGTGGCGTAGCTGGTAGGTGTCCAGAAGAAAAGAACCTGAATTCAGTCTTGTGTGCATGCAGGAAAGTTTTGCACCCCAAGTGGCCAACAACTCCTCCCTGCCTCTATGCAGGATGCCTGTCCTAACCCCAGGACCTTTAATTTTTCTAAATACAACAAATATGGGTCAACAGCTTTTGGAGAGGTAAGACCACAGAGCAATCCTGCACTGACACTGAAATAATTCTGGTGCATGAAAAGTTAGAGCAGCTGTGACTGCTTCTACATGCACAAGTAATGCGGCTTGCTTGCTGCCAGAGAGCCTTAATCCTCTTTGAACTCCTGACTTTACATATCGGATGGTTGCTCCATGCAGTAATATCTGTGTATTACTGTCCATTCACTGTAAGTATTTTATAAAGCGATACAAAGTCGGGAAATGTATTCTCAGGAGACACAGACGCAAAGGTTACTGAATGCAAATCAGATATTTGTGTCGGCATTGGTATCTGGCGTGTTTGTAAAACCAGGAGCACGGTATCAAGTGTTAAAATGGGAAAAATTCCCTCCGCATCCTGTGAAAATGCTGGCAGCACAAGGGCAGCGAGTGCCTGCGGGTGTGGTAATTCAGTATGGTCGCTGCTTGCTAAACAAAGTAATCCTTGTAGCCGCCAAATAAAGGGATAAAACCGCTTCAGCAGGAAAATGGAGTCTCTTAATCTGGGGAGAAGAAATAGAAGCTGCTAGTCTGCGTGAGAAGCATGGGTGAAAGAGTGAAAGAGCTCTGTTAGGGCTTGCTCCTTAAGTTACCTATTTTGCAGTAGTTTTGGTTTCCCTTAAAGCCCTGCCTTCAGGAGTCTAGTGATTAAAATAGGATCATAAACGCTGAAAAAATGAGAAAAATGGAGCACGAACAATTTTTCCCGAATAACAGAAAAATATGAAGTGTACAAAGGAATGAGACAGCTCCCGGAAAATGTCAGCCCCTGTCCTCGTGCGCTACACAGCTGTGGTGGCACTCACTGGGCCTCACCTGAAGGCAGATGTGATCCTAGCGGCAATAAAAGTGATGATTTTCTACACTTTTCAAATCCATTCCTGAGATCTGCAATCCATGCTGGGACAACAGACAAAGTAAATTCAGATAGCAGGGATGTCCATTCAACTCAACCCAAGTTAAACATCAAGAAATCACAGAATCGGTCAAGTTGGAAAAGACCATTAAGATCACCAGGTCCAACCCCAGCCCACCCCCACCATGCCCACTGACCACGTCCCTTAGTGCCACATCTCCATGGTTCTTGAAGACCTCCAGGGATGGTGACCCCACCACCTCCCCGGGCAGCCTGTGCCAGTGCATCACCACTCGTTCTGAAAAGAAGTGTTTCCTAATATCCAACCTGAAAGGAGCTGCAATAAAGGAGTAAAGCCAGAAACACTGAAAGTGAAACTCATTAACATAATTATTCACCCGGAGAGGTGTCCTGCTGATGTCCTTGCAGATTGACTCATATATGGAGTAAAAGAGATTTCTTTTACTTAATGGAACAGATCCTGAAAGATAAAAAGATGCTGGAAGTGTCAGAACCAAGGTAACTCGAGACTGCCTTGTGTAGTGATACAGCCTTGGGATGCTCACATCTGTGAAACAGGCTGGAAGGTTTCTATCCTCATAGGAGCAAGTGTCAGGAAAAAGCATTTATGGATAATGTACATGGAGGACGGACAGAGGACTCACCTGAAAGCCATAGGCATGGGCTTTTTGACAGGAGGTAAGTGAAGAAGACACACTGTGAGCTGCTCTAGCTATGATTTATATCTGTGCCAGGATGCAAATCAACTTTACACAACATCTTATCTGAAGCATCTTTCCCAATATTGTTAGACTTTTTTTTTTTTTTTTCCAAATAGGAAAACACACAGTGCCCTTCTTAAATTGCATTTTGTCATTTGTGGTTAAATGGGAATAAGCTCCAGCTCCTCTTACAGGCTATTGTTGCAATTAAGACATGTGTTGCAGCATAACAACTCCCCCCAGCCATCCCTAATCGGCCAGGCTGGAGGGGCAGGGTGAAGCTGTCAGCAGCGGTGTGCAGCTGCACAACCCAGTTCCCTGGCTGCCAGCCAGGCCGGGTAATGGACATTTATTTGGTAGGTGTTCCTCTGACAGACCCCAGAGAAACTTCCTGGAGCGTTAGCGGCAGCAGAGCAGCCCAACCTCCACTGCTGATAGCTACTGCTAGCCCCCTCAACTCAAGTGACCCTTGCTTGAAGGTATTAACACCTGTCCTCTTCCCCAGCCCATCACCAAATGCACCGCTGCTGTCCTTGCCACAAGGGGCTGCCTAAACACAGCGGTCTGGATCGATATGGCTTTGTTATGGACACAACTCCATGCAGCATCACTGTGACCCTCCAGTTAGAGGGGTGTTTTCTCCAGTGGCTGGAGGTCAAAGGAAGGATCTGGGGTGGATCTGACTTTCCCTAGCCCTGTGGATTCATTGCTTTAATGGGTTCAATGCCAAAGCCTGCTTTTGCCACAGTTAACAGGCTTTGGTTTAAAGGACTAAAAATTGTCCTCCTTTCCCTCAAAGGTCCAAGGGTCAGACGTCGACAGCTGTGCTCTCAAGGTATCAGAAAGCTCTGTTACACATTCACACAAACATGAGGAAGAGCTCCAATGGAGACCAAGCCTGGATTCTGGATGGGGCTAAGACAGGAGTCACTTCAGACCTCACTGCTTTCCTCATGCATCCTTCACCTTGCCTTTTCCAACACAAGCACCCACCCTGCTGCTGGTATTTCCAAAAGGCACTTGATAAAACCCAATGCCAGTGTTGCCAGGAGAGCTCTATGTGGGTGAGAGGTACCAAGCTGATAACAGCTAATGAGTTTACAGAGTATCTCCAGCAAGATCGCAGCAGCTGCAGCCGATCCCAGCGACATTCCCCAGCCACTAAGTGAGCCGGCAGAATCGTTAATCCTGGGGCATTAGTGATCTGAGGAGGAAATGATGGAACAGACAGGCTGCCGCTTGGTCAGAATCACAGGGGGTCTCCCATCCCCACCCCCAGTGCGAATCTCAAATGCAGGAGCCACAGAAGCTCTGCAAACACTGGGCTTTGTCTTTGTTTCTCAAGCTACTGGAAGTCTTAAGAGGAGGTTTTGCAAGGGAAAGGACTGCTCCAGGGAAGTGAGTTGTGCAGGGAATACCATGCCAAGACCCAAAGTCTAGGGCAGGTGGAAGCATGTGTTGCTTATGGCTGGGACCCTGGCCACAGCTCTGGCAGTAACTCCTGCTGCTCCCCAACATCATGTGCAGTCTCGAAATCAACTGAAATATCAACAGCACAGCTCCCAACCTCTCCTCTAATATACAGGGCTCTATTTCTGCATGTTAATGATTGCCTCAGATGCCACCATATATTTTGAATTCTTCTTGTTAAATACATTTTCTCTTCAGGAAAATGATGCACATGGGAATGTCAGAAGAAACACTCCTTTTCCCCAGGACATGCTGATGAGCATCACTGAAACGTTCCCATCCCTGAGCCACTATAGCACATGACTTGCCATGTTAAGCAGCATCATCATGGCCCACCAGTTGTCAAGAGAAGGTTGGATATCAGTACAAAATTTCTTCTTGGGCAGAGTGGTAATGCATTGGAATGGGCTGCCCAGGGGTGGTGGGGTTACCATCCCTGGAGGTGTTCAAGAAACATGGTGTATGGGAACTGTTGAGTCACGGCCTGAACCACTGACTGAGCACCTGGAGGCAAGACCCAGCCAGCCCTGGAAGCACAGGTGAAGGCAATTCACCTCTTCACCTAAATAAGGCCCTCCTAGGCCTCATTTAAGGGCTGACTGCCACTGAGAAAGGTTCTCTTTTTAGAGATCCCTCCTTGGTGGAAGCTTTTCCCTGTGAACCCAGAATCTTCTGATAACAGGTAAGTGATCTGCTTCCCTTCCTTTGTAGCACCTTGCTATCATGCTGGTCCTTCCACCTCTTTTGTAACGCCTTTTCCATCATGTTCACCTTTCTGATCGCTACACGTGGAGATGTGGCACTGAGGGATGTGGCCAGTGGGCATGGTGGGATGGGTTCACAGTTGGACTAGATGATCTTAGTGTTCATTTCTATCTTTAATGATTCTATGATTCTATTTTATGAATCATATTTCTCAGCAGAGACAGGTGAGGGCCAGATCAGCACGTAGCATTCAAGTTAATGGGTTTGATCTGCGGCACACTACTGGTAGCCCATGGAGCAATGTGCTTCAACGATGCTCTAGCCTCTGCTGTCATCCAAAATGTTCCTGGGGCATATCTAAGGTAAAGTTTAACACTTTAGGGTATGTCTGCATGGTGTAGCTCTACCACAATGTTCACTTTTGCCAGATGTGACATTTATTTTCTGAAAAGTCAATCATTTCAAATCCTTGGGTGCTGCAGAAAATAACTAGTATTTTTTTTTTTCCTATGGATAATTAAACTTTGCTTTATTCAAAGCCTTTCAAAGAACAGGTGGGAGAAAATAAACCCTCAGACTTGAAGAATAAAGGAAGGGCTGTTTTTACAGAGATGTCTGAGTTATACACGCTTCAAAAACAGAGCACTGGAAACAGCAAAGAGGTGGCAATAAATACAATCTCTGGTTTTGTGGTTGCCAACAAAGATTTTACTGTCACTGGACAGTGCTGCAAACTCATTTTTTAGGTCAATATAAGCACTCTTTTGAAATCTAAGGAGATCTTTAAAATGCTGTCAGATTAGAGTAAGAGAAAAATTGCAGTTTCGTTACATTGCAAGCCACTCTACAAAGCCAAAGGGAGTGTCTCATGGCTTTGGCTGCTTTTGCTTCTGCTAGCATTACTCTTCATGTCTGGCTTGCAGAGAGTCATGCTGGGATGCTGTTCCTACCAGATGCATCTGCTGAGAGTAAACATATGGAAAGGCCTTCCCTTCGCTAAGGATATGTCATCTTCTTGCTGTGTGATGGGCAGCATCACTGTTTCCAGCTAATTCTGGAGATTTTCAAAGCATGATAGTGTTCATATTGAGCTGGAGGAGGAGGAAGGGAATTACCCGCAGCCATTATTATTAATTAATAAAATTAATTTATTTTCAGAACTGATCCTCCAATCTTGCAAGCCTCTGACCCTTTCCATAGTCATGTCCTGTAACTGACTCATTACTGTGGGTAAGGAGCACAGAAAAGATGTTCAGCCACTCAGCCCAGATTGATTTAATTAGTGGCATTTTTAATTAAGCTTTACCATTAAGTTGTAGAGGGAGCACGCTTATAGAAAAACCATTTAATGAAGATTTCCTTGGCATCAAGAAGAAAGGTGTGACTCCAGCTTAATTACTTAGACCAACAGAGGTAGAACTGAGATGCATCTGAGAACGGGTTGCAAGCAGTGTTCATAATTCAACCACTAAGTTAAAGCTGCGAACAAAGGTATTTACCATGCACCCTGTGGCTGTCCTGCTTTGTTGACTGGCACGGTGGCTGTACAATTGGATGACAGCTAATACACAGCTCTGGGGATATTTTTACAGTTTCCTTTAAATAATTGATTAGAGCCGTAATTACACTGTGATAATTGCTAGCCAGGAAGAGAGACTTCTGCTGTAAGCTGCAGGTAGTGGCATACACTGTAATATTAGGTTCCTTAAATGGAGAGCCAGATTTATGAGTTGCCCAAATGGTGCTCCTATGGAGCTAGGAATTCTGAACCTCGTGGATCCGATCTCTGTTGATGGGCCCTGTTGCAGGAAAGGAGTTGGTAAATGTCCCAGTTCCAGGTATTCCTTTCAGAAAGGAGGCTTTGGTCTGTTAGTCACTGCTTGCTTGGAAGTAACATCTAATTTGCTTCCTCATTGCCAGACACATCCCCAAGCTCATCATTTTATACCAGGAGGCAGAGAACAGCCATTAAACCCAGCAGTGAAAGAGGAAAATCACATGCACAATTTGCTGCCTATGCCTCTCCCCTGAGACTCCAGGGTTTAATGCAATTTGGTGTATCCCAGCCAGTGGTGCTTCGCTGCTTTTAATTAAAAAAAAATTAAAGGATTTATGTTGGGATTAAATGGGATAATTATTGATTGATCTCTGCCTTCTAAATTGAAAAGCATTTGGATTAATCAGCTTTTAAGTAGGAAATCACTCAGCTCTGGACAGGAAACCAGCCTCAGGCCCTCCACTTTGCATCTAGCAGGGCTTTATTTGGTCCTCTCTCCTAAAACCCAGTGAGGAAAGTTTTCCTTTCTTCTGTCCACCTGGAGCATCCTGACACATCTGGCTGGGAGGCCTGCCATCCTCCAAGGCCTTTGTTCTGGGAACTGGGAAACTCACCTCTCTGGTTGGTCAAGTCAGCACTGGAATGCTCCATGGATGGGAAGAGACACTTGTAGAGACACTGTCTTGTAGGTCAGATATAAAGCAGATGGCCAAATAGACAGCTCAGCCACTGGAAGTACTGGTAATGCAAAGGTGTAAAGCTTGCAGGTGATTTAGTTCTAGGACTGTATATACCCCTCCATCTACACAAGCTGTTGGAAATCAGATTAAACAGGTGAGGCTGGTGGTAGGACAGTATGTACTAAAAATAATAATGGCACACTCAAAATAATAATATTTCACATCTCCAGCTGCAAAAGTAGGCTGCTGACCTAAGCACTGTGTGTCCATGTTTCTGCTTATATCTGGAGCAGAAATAGAGTGTTTTTTGACCCCTGTTTCTACTTGGATTATTCCACTGAATGAAAACAAGTCCTGCTAACTCCCAGGAAATGCCGAATGGAAAACTTAGAAGAAAAGCCATTTCAGGAAAAGTATTATTTTTAAGAACAGAGACTTTTGACAGGATTTTTCCATTTGAAATGAAATTCCAGTTCCAATGAATTACGTTTCCAATGCTAAAGCTTAGAAGCAAGTTTTAGTTTTTCCCCTTGTGAGTGGAAGTAATGTTCACTTCAGAGTCTTTGTCTTCTAATTTACTCCGTATTGGGAAGTTTTCTCCTTTAATTTTAAAAAGTTCCTCCTCCTTTTTAAAAAAAAAAAAAAACACAACAACAACAACAAAACTTTAGGTGTTGTTTGTTTGTTTGCTTTTAAATATTGTATTTTTAAGGAGTCTCCATGAAAAGGAAGGAGTACTTCCTCAGGAAGATGCACACCCAGTGAGTCTACATTTTTCTAGGAAGCGTATTTCTGCTGAAGTACTTTAATCTGCTGAGCTGCCAGTCCAGTACTGACTCACATGTGAACCTCATCCACATTTAATCCACTGGCGGTAGGTGACCTGGCAGCACAGTGGCAGATTACATCCCTTTCCAGCTGTATGGTAATTCATACTTGAAAGAATGATTTGAGTTCCCCACACGGTAGTCAGCTCTATATTAATTGGAACAAAAGACTTGGCTTCAGTGTGGACAACTCAGTGAAAGCCTCTCTTCTGTGGACAGCTGAGCTTGGAGAGAAAGCACCCATGTTTTCTCAGTCACAGTCTGTGAGTACCCTGAAATTAATAACCATACTGGCCCTTGAACAATCCCTTCTGCACAGCTTTCTTAGGAATGTTATGGGTTGATCAACATGGCTCACAAATGTGTCAAGAGTGATGGATGAGATTAGGTGATGATGATAATGATATGAGTGAACTGTTATTCGAACGCAAGTCACATCTAGGGGAAACAGCATTTTTTGAAGTGGGCTGACCTAAAGATGTTGCTTGTCTTGGGTACAGGGCTCCTGTAGGATGACTGCAAATGAATGAGTTGAAATGAATGAGCTCCAGCACACACTGGCCAACTCCAGTGGGGCCGTTAAGCCTCACTGCACCATAGTCCCAGTGCAAGTTCAGGTCCCCATTTGGAGATGGGAAAGCTTGTCAAGGCCAGGCTGGATGGGGCTTTGTGCAACCTGATCTGGATGGAAGTGTCTCTGCCCATGGCAAGGGGTTGAACTAGATGGTCTTTGAGGTCCCCGAAAATCATAGCCTAGGTGTGCTACTTGGATATCAGGAAAAGGTTCTTCACTGAGACAATGGTCAGGCACTAGAACAGACTCCTCAGGGAGTTGTTGTGGTACCAAGCTTGCCAGAGTTCAAGAAGCATCTGGACAGTGCTCTCAGACATACAGTCTGATTTTTGGGGGGTTCAGTGTGGAATCAGGAGTTGGACTTTCTAATCCTTATGGGTCCCTTCCAGCTCAAGATATTCTATGATGATTCTCCTTTTAATGAAGCCAAGAGAGTGTACAGTCAACTCATTTTTCCAAAGTAAACAAGTGAAGAAAGACTAAGGAACAAAAATTAAGACATTAGAAGAGTGCAAAACCAATATGACCACTTGCTTGAGTGAAATGATCTTGCTGAACTCCATGGTGAAACTTTAAGCTGCTCTCAGATCTGTCAGTCAGAATTAAATTCTGCTTATTTAACATCTGATAGCCTCTTGGCTAGTCGCCTGATGGGTTGACCAGGGGAAGGGAGCACATCAAAGCCTTGGTTCCAGATCAGCTCCTGAACACCAAAATAGTTCCATTGCTCATTTTGAGGAGATTGAAGTCACCTGGACCACCAGTACAGCACATCTCCATTTCCCAGCTCACGCATGGCAAGGAGAAGCTGAAGTGCTCCTTAAGATCCTAGTTGGACCAGTCCTGAGATACAGGGGACTGAGACTGGACTTTACAAAACATGTGTAGTAGGGTATTCTCTTAACTATGTCTTAAGTCATGTTTCTTCTCATCCTTTAGTTAATGTGCTTACTGGGAATCTGTTGTTGTCACCTCAAAAGGAAGAGGCACAACCCTACCAGTAAGTCAATGACCTTTTTGAATTTCCTGCTTTCCGATCTCAGAAGCCATACATACCAGACATCACGTGCCATTTAAAAGCTTGCTCATGTGCCAGCTATCACTTGCACTGGAAACAGAGGGGAGCTGGAGGACAAGACTACAATTCAGCTGGAGATATGAGCAGACAAGAATTCCACAGAGTGCCCCAAGAGCTAATTCAGAGTTCTGCACCTGGGACAGAATAACCCCAAATAACAGGACTGACTTTGCAGACTGAGTCATGGTGGGCAACAAGTGGAAAAAGAGTCTCCAGACATCTCTTGTGGCAACAAAAGTCTATCACATGTTGTCTGTAAGAGGACAAGAGCAGCCAACATGACCTCAGAAGTAAACTTTTGCTTCTCTTGAGCTTTTTAAGGGCGTGTCTGGATTATTGTGTCCAGCTTCAGGCTTCCCAGTTTAAGTGAGATTGGACCAATTGGATCTTGTCCAGCAAGGAACATCATGGCGGCTGGGGTAGTGGAGGGCACACTGTGAGGATGAGGAGGCAGGTGGCTTTCCTCTGCCTGGGAAGAAGTAAAGACTGACTGAGGACCACACTCCTGTTTTGACATATCTGACAGAATATCAAAGAGGGAATGGAGTTGTATTCCTTTTTCTAGGAACACCTGGGATAAAAATAGGGAAAAGCAAGGAGACAACAGCATGAGTTGCCGATAGAGTGACTGAGCAAATGTCCCTGCAAGTGCTGTGACAGCAACAATCCCTTCTTACCTCCTTGCAGACAGAAATTGAGGCACCTCTCATGTAACCTGCTCAAGAACATGGCTCTGTGCTCTGCAACATGGGATGGCTGCCCAGAGCATGTAACCTTCACCCGCCTCCTTGAAACCATGCATACATTTCTTCCTTCTCCTCCCGCATCACTTTTCCATGACCTTAAACTCCCCCTTGGGGGCTACTTTTGAATGATTTATTCTGGTTGTGGCAAAAGCCCTGCAGAGCCCAAGCCCAGATCTCAGCAGCTGCTGGCTGTTAGGGGCAATGCAGGTCACCAGAGGGTGCTGCTGGGGCCCAGCCTGGCAGATGGAAAGCAAAAATCAAGACAGGTGCCTTACTGCATGCCCTCTCCTGTCCTTCTATCTCTCAAAGCTAGTAAAAAACAATGAATGAGTGTTGTAGAGTGGTAGGACTCGACCTTTTAACTTCCCTTGCCTTAAGTTGTTGTGGTAGAAGATTACCCTAGCAGGTTTCTGGGACATACTTGATTTCAGCCTTGCATATTCCTGCACTGTTTGGTTTCAGCCAAGTTAATCCTGGCTGTCACTTGAGCGCAGTTAATGATGTTCTACTTGGAGATTTGCAATTGTGCATAACTGGGCTAAAGTCCCTCCCTGCTGTCTTCGCACTGCTTTCGGAGCCCTTCTGTCGGATACATGGGAGTCACTGAGCATTTTGCAAAGGAGTGACTGAAAATGAATCCTGCAGTCCTAAATGAGCCGCTTTATAATCCCTCTATCTGCTTCAGACTGTCTCAGATTAATACTGTTTGCCAGTCACTCCCCCTCTCTAAAGAGGGAACATATTTTTAGCCTCTCAACAGATCTGTCACACTGGAGTTTCCCCTGCCTGTAATCCCACTGTCACCATTTCTAAGTATATTTTTTAAAAAAATCTGTTACTACTTAATGTTGTCCAGGCTGGGAATTTAAGATCAGCAGCATGGGCAGCTACTGCGTGTGGATGCATGTTTGGGTACTTGCAAGAGA